>NC_137511.1:18627500-18785000 GCF_041902795.1 Electrophorus electricus
TACTACACCGATTTCTGTCTGCTAATAACCTGATAAGCTGATTAATGCAAAACCCAGAATGCCTGGCACATGTCGCCAAATCAGAGGTTCATGATTCTCAGAAATAACTACCAAAGATTTATTTCATTTAGTGTGCTGTGGACGTTTATTTTTGTAGGAAATTTGTCAGTGATCGTGTTTTGTTGTTGTCGGTGATGTCTGTTCATCGGTGATGGCATACTGTGGACGTCAGGTCTATGTGACCGCGATTGTGAGCTGTTGACGTCAGGTCTAAGTGACCGCGAACGGGAGCTGTGGACGTCAGGTCTATGTGACCGCGATCGTGAGCTGTGGACGTCAGGTCTATGTGACCGCGATCTCGAGCTGTGGCCGTCAGGTCTATGTGACCGCGATCGTGAGCTGTGGACGTCAGGTCTATGTGACCGCGATCTCGAGCTGTGGCCGTCAGGTCTATGTGACCGCGATCGTGAGCTGTGGACGTCAGGTCTATGTGACCGCGATCGTGAGCTGTGGACGTCAGGTCTATGTGACCGCGATCGTGAGCTGTGGACGTCAGGTCTAAGTGACCGCGATCGTGAGCTGTGGACGTCAGGTCTATGTGACCGCGATCGTGAGCTGTGGACGTCAGGTCTATGTGACCGCGATCGTGAGCTGTGGACGTCAGGTCTATGTGACCGCGATCGTGAGCTGTGGACGTCAGGTCTATGTGACCGCGATCGTGAGCTGTGGACGTCAGGTCCATTCGACAGTAATCGAGTGCTGTGGTTGTTCTTTTGCAGGCTCTCAAAGTCCTACGCACTTCTGAGTTCCTCCCGTTCGTCGTGTTCATCGAAGCACCTGATTTTGAAGTACTCAAGGACATGAACAGGTCTGCCATCGAGGCCGGTGTCATCACCAAACAGCTCACGGTACGTTTCCAACCAAGCTTAACATTTAAACACATAACTCTTAAAACCGAGGGTTTCTAGCACTTCCCCAAAGTAGCAGGAGGAGAGCCATCATTTCAAATTGATGTCGCAAATTGTTGAATTTCCCAGTGCAAAAAAGCAAGGTGCCCCCAGACCCTGGGGTTTCCCAGCTGTGTTCTGCATCCCTGTTGTTTCATAACATGTAAGACCATTTTGTGCCAGAGTCCCTGTGAGAAACCTGCACACCTCTACTGAAACCTGGCAGAGATGCAGACAAGAACTGTTCTTACCCCCAGTCTCTCTTTTAACTGCTGACATGAAACGATTTGAAAAAATGACTAGCTAGCTGTTGAACTGGGGTCAGATCTGGTTGATACGTCACTGGATCAAATTGGTTTTATTAAGGTTACCAGTTATTCTCTAATATCCACTGTTTGGTTTTGGGTTTTTTTACATTCTTCATAAAGCATATAAATCCTGGAGGTTACTTTTACTAAACAAAGATGGTGTTTAGACACTAGGGAAAAATTTGATTTTGGTGCCAATTTCATCAGACGTGTCCACCTTCTATGTTCTTCTCCAAACGTTACACTCACAATCTTGCACCTCATCACGAAACACATAGCAGTTACCCCCCCAGATCCTCCTTAGCTCACTGTTGCAGTGAAGCAGTTATAACTGATGTTTAAAGCTGCCTTTTCCAGTGGGGTCACAGCATACCTTCCCATCAACTGACCTCAATACGCAACATATACTGAGGTTCATCCTGCTCTCCTAACCTGGGCACGTCAGCCCTTCAAAATAAGCCCGGCTCACGTTATTCCAAGCACAACATGGAACAATCGCTTCTCTCTCAGCTAAATTAGATCCATTTTTGCACTGTGGCAAAGTAAGTGCACTACAGATATCTATCCCAACGGGATCTTTGTTCACTTTACGGATCAAGTGCCTAATTTCTCACACACAGCCTGATTGGCTGTGGAGCAGGTTGCCTTTTAGAGGCGACCCTTCACATACAAACTCCTGTCCATGTCTACAGTAATCAAGTCCATAAACATCGCTGCTCTAGATAAGATAACGGCTAGCTGGGGAAAAAGAACTTCGTACAAAACATTCAGCGGAAATGTGGAATAGTGCCTTATTTTATTTGAACAAATACAATATTGAATATTTGTTTACTAGTTGACATATTTAACGTGTCAGAAAATCCCTTGAAAGAACGTATATCAGCGTACCTGGAAGGCGGGTTTCGGTGCAGGGTAGCAACGTTTAGGGTACCGTAGGTAGTGAATGCCACGGCCGTGAGTGCAGCCACACCGTGGAGCTCGGGTCCGGGGTGCTTCCTTGCCCCAGATGTCTTTCTGCTGTGCATATTCATCCAGCGATATTTTTGAGCATTGGATTCAAAAACTTTTCCCATCCCGTGAGTTTTATGTGCCATGCTCATCGCAATTACCGTTAGCGTTGTTTACTTCATGTTCAATTGTGGTAGATGAGAATTTGCAGTTGCATCAAAACAGACTGATCATTGTCGTGTAAAAAATGTGATCTTCACCCCCCCCCCCCCCCCTTCTGTCTGTAGGACTCTGAGCTTAAGAGGACGGTGGATGAGAGTGAGAGGATTAAGGGGGCGTACGGCCACTACTTTGACCTCACCATTGTTAACGACAACCTGGACGGCGCCTACCGAAGGCTGAAGGTGGCGCTAGAGAGACTGACCCTCGATCACCAGTGGGTCCCCGTGAGCTGGGTTTTCTGAGCCCCGCTCGGTTAAGCGGACGAGGTCCAAGGAGGCGTTGAGTGTCAGAGACTTTCAGTGGAAGTAGGGGGTCTTCGTAAGAAACGCATGGCATGACCATGCGGAGCCCAGCTGGTTTTAAAGATAGCAGAGCAGCGAACAGTTGAAAGATGCCCGCAGATGCCCTGCAGGGGCCAGTGCATCACTGAGGCCTTCATCATCGTTAATGCAACCATCGGTCATCATCGTGAACGCAAGCATCGTGAGGGCGACGGCAGGTAGTTCAGGGGGACTGTCCATCCGATTTGATCCGGGCACCTCATGTAGGTTGCTGCATAGAACCAGATGAAATGTCATTAAAAAATAACATTTATTACCTTACAAAGAAGAGAAAATGAAATATACGTCAGTGTTTTTATGAAGGTACAGTACATGTGAGTAGTCAGAACTGTATATTTGTACAGATGCTGTGATCTGGAATACTTGTTTTAGCACTCCAAAGTTGTGGTTTTCATTTCAAACGGCAGTTATTTATGGGATTCGTGTAGTTTTGAAATCATGAAGATGGAATATGTCTTGAAAATACTTCTGTACATGTTGTGGTTTAGATTTCCTTCACGCTGACTGTAAATATCTGGAGATTATCAAACATTTACAAGAGACGACACCTAGATCAAAAGTGTGTTCCATTTGAGAAAAGAAGCAGCAATAAGTATCCTGAGAACTCCACCATAATTTTGTGACATGACCTCAACAAATCATTTGATACACCAAAGCAAACCACAGATATGATTGTGTGTTTTTTTTTTAAATTAAACAGAATCTACTTGCTGTTGACCGAAAAGATACGCTTTCATTTGATTTTATGATAGGATGAGTGAGTCAAAATTACATTTAGTCATGAATGTAATAAACTTGAACATTATGAAATGACCTTGAGTAGCTCTTTGCTTTTTCTTAGCATTGACACCATTTGATAAACACTATTCCAGAACAGTTTGCCTATTATAGAAGGTACAACAATACAGGCATTGCGTGCAGTCCCTGGAAATTTAAACCCCCAGCCCACAACCGCAACGCTCTACCAAGTGAGCTACAGGAACTAGTAAAATTAACTACTCAAACACTACAGTTCCTCTGTATTCTGACTGCGTGGCTTGACCCGTTCATTTTTTTTTTAATTTTTTTTGCAGTTATTTCTAATACAAATGTAAATAATATCTTTACTGTAGGCCTAGATACTTAAAGGTTGTCACTAGGCTTTTTCCCCCAGAATGCTGTTGGTAATAAAAATGTCTTTATTTACATCATTGCATACACAGTCCCTCTTTCTGATGTATTCCTAGACAGATAGAGCGTCCACTTCAAGGGAACTTTAAAGCTGAAGTGGCAAAAATATCTAGCTAAAACTACCAGTCTGTCATCACAGGCTGAGCGGTTTATCTCTGGTCTTCCTTCCATTGTTCTATACTTTTGATGCGAATCGTTTGGTTTCCATTCATGTGGGAATGTGAATATTTTATCCATGTTCTTGCTCCTTTGCTAGACAGATTAAATCTAGTCTTGAACTAAATCGTATGAAGTGTCTGCTTTCAAGAATCCACTGCTCCACTTATCTCTGCAGCCAGCCGCACATGTGCCATAAGTGACGTTAAAAAAGGTTATGGAGGTTATGGAACAGCTTTTTCAGAAGACAGGACATAGCCACTGTAATCAATGAACAGTACAGCAATCGGAACAGTTTACTCAACAACATGGGCTTTTGAAAAAAGTCAAAAGTGTATTGTTATCGCTATAGCCTATTTTGTAACTGTTTACTGTTTTTGCTCAACTCTGGTATCTCAAAAATCATAATAGATATTTATGTCTATACTGTTTATGTTTATACTGTTTACTGATTAACAGACAAGCTGTTATTGAACAAATATGTCATATAGAATCAAGCATTTAAGTGTTTTTCAGCATTGCCAAATCATTGAATTCTTTAAGGTAGTAATGGCTCCATAAACGTTGTTATAACGTGTAGCTGGATGTGAATCTTTGACACTGTTTACAGTAGTAGATCTCAAGTGAACCCTGGTAGTTCCTGTTCTCAGCCTCAGCAAGCCTCTATCACGCTACTGCTAACTCCAATAAAGTCTTCCTGCACAGGGCTTTGGTAAATGTTCCATTCCTGTCATCGGTCATTACTAAGGTAAAGTTTTCTTTTATCTCTGATAAGGTTTCATATGTGTCTTGTAAATGTTAATGACTTCCTGACAAATCTCAGATGACGGGAGGCAGCGATACGTGGCATTCACTTCCTTTTTAGCATAGTCATAATGAAAAGGTTTAAAGTGCCTTCACATGTTTTTCTACAAGGCATCAGAAATACATAAAACACTTACATGATCGAGGATCATACAAAGTCTGGACCGACCCAGTATGAGATCTGCAGACCTTTTATTCTGAAGTATAATAAATTAGAACTATAATTGTAAACTTTTCACATTGGCAACATGCAGTGCATACTCAGTGTAAAGATAGCTATAATGCTAGACATAAAAAAAAATTCACAGATTAAATAATGTTTTATGAGGAAAAAGGTTTAGGTAAATGTACATTTCCATCACAACTATTATCTGGTTGGTTTTTTATGCTTCGTTCCAGAAGGCCTAATACTGTTTATAGTTCGTTCCAGGAGACGTGTTGCATGTCTGGAGTCGAAGCAACACCTGGCCCGGTTTCTAGCGCAGTGGCTGTGAACTCCAGGTCGGCGTATGCTGGTGGCTCCGCTTTCGGAAGGTTCCACTTCCACTGTGGAGAAAAGGGCAGAACATCACATGCCCTGTTGAGCAATTGCTCAGGGAATCTGTGCCCGTTTTCAGCTGTGTCTCGATGAAAAGGCATCGATCAGGGATCCATATAGCACAATGCAAATGAGATCAGGTTCACCAGATCACACCAGCTCTTACAGGGTAATGGCTAACGCTGAGTGAGGAACTGCTTTAAACTGGTGTGTCTCAACCTCTTTAAATCACCAGACAGACGGTCCATGTTTATGTTCTAATTCAGTCCTCGGCACACATGCACTAGACACCCTGTGCCCTTAATGGCTTAGTTTAAAGAAGGTGGATGTAACTTGGTAGAGATGGCTGACTCTCTGCATGGGGCTCCACTCACCTCCGAGTATAGCGGTGGAGGGTCCAGGGAGTCATACGGAGGTGGCGCATTCGCATCCACCTCCACAGAGTCCTGGTCTGAGCCGTCGTACTCCGCCTGATCTGCGGAGATGGGGATGACGTAGACGCTTGGGTGCTCCTGAGTTCTCAATGTGTCAATCGGATCGTCCATGCAGGAGCACAGTGCACAGCAGAACTTCAGCATGAGCAAGACGCCGAGGAGAACCACCAGGGGAATTATGTATCTGCGCGTGGTGGGAAAGAGACTTTCATGTCGCACCGCCGTGGGAGCAGCAGCTTCAGACGTCAACAAGGTGGTGTGGAAATGCACACCCCCCCCCAGCCGCGGTGCAGATACTGTCTAGCTACACCTGGGATTCAACGCATTCTTCTTTGTTTGTGGCTTTGTATTCCAGTATTTTGGATTTGAAACAGAGAGGTATATAAAAGGGTCAATTTCACACACTTAAAGCTGTTTGGAAATGACCACAGATATGACACAGTAACCTCGTTTTGGGGTACTTTAAAATTCAATCGTAACTCAATCCAGTTCAAATCCAGAGTACAGCATCAAAGTGTTATCATGCATATGTTTATGGAAGCCACAGCAGACAAGCACACACAATTCAGATCACTGTTGCGAAAAAAACCCAAACAGCCAATTAATGAGCTATGAAGATATTAATCAGCTAAATCAGGAGCATTTTTATGTTATTATATCTTATTAGGCTCAATTGTATATTCAGAGCAAAATCAAATCATATCTGAGCTACCAGATCAGTGCAGAAAAATGAATTCCCCTTACATCCATGGTTATGATTAGTCCATTCTAATTTAGCGTATGCTTTCGGGAAACAGATTACGCAGTATGCAAGCTTACACAATGTAGCCTGTTATGTCCATGATAGTTGCTTTTGCTCTCTAAAAAAGAAACAGAAAACAGACGTTTCCTTAAAAATACAACACAGGGTTTCTGGGCTAGGCCCAGGAGAGCTTCACACTTCAAAGGGCGTTTCAGGGACCTACACAGTATCAGAGGCTTCACCTTAAAAATAATAATAAAATAACTGATACAATATTGGTGTGTTCAACATCTCCTCTGAGGCACTTCATGTCACAGCACTGTTCGCCACATCCGAGGAAGATCCCTGACTCTTCTGACAGCAGAAAATAATCAGTGGCTTTTAGGTACATGAAGAGAGGAACAGGCCCCCAAGGAAAGCAACCGCCCTCAAGGCAAGCTTGCCTCATCTGATGTTACCAGAACACCTGCCTTCAGGGGAATTCAGCTGAGTACAGGGTTAAACCTTTTCTTTTGTGACACAAATATGAATATATTCACCCGCTTCACTGAACGAAAAAAAAAAATCCACTAGAAAAATCAGCTCACATTTACCTCCCACTCCCATAATTCAGAGGTGAATGCAGATGCCATGGTGGTTTCACCAAGCAGTTTATAGATACTCGTATATTGAATTAGTGCACAGAATGAGTGATCCTTTTCAAGTTAACACCATAACTCCTGCCCGTTAAGCAGTGCTTATTTAAATCAACTGTCTACAAATATGATAAACTCACATTAACTTGACAAATCTTACAATATCACCACATTAAGAAGACAAATCTTGCAATCTTTGCACACTAAGAAGACAAACACTTACATTAAACAGGCGTCCTTTTGTTGTTTCAAGACGGCTGAAGACGCAGGTTCTTAGGTCACGTCAGGTGTGGCAACAATGTTTCCAGTGTCTGCTGGAGGACTTTGAGCAGGTGACCAGAGGTCGGATAAGCACTGGTGGGAGACAGTTGAAGTGACTGGTGCTCTTGTCTTTTGACCCACATTCTTTCTTGGGTGTAGACAGCAATAAATGACAGGGTAGAGCCTCACGATTTCATACACCACAGGCCATTATGTAATTTTGAGATATTCATGTGTAAATGTTTAGACATGTTGAAGCAGCTTCTCAACTGGAGTAGATTAATCAAGTACAGGGAATACTTGTCGCAAGTGTACTTGGTTAGGGGACAAACATGGACCATGTTGTGAAGGTAGCAGACTGGGTTGAGAAACACTACATTAAAGGCGCATTCTAGTGTTTTTGCAAACTGATCTACTGCATTGGAAACAAAAGGTTCATTTAGACAATTCACTGTACAAAAACAATGACAAACTCAAAATGTATTTAGGGAGTTGTTGGGGCATAAAACACACGTTCAAGCAAAAAACGCTCTTGGTATGGGATTACTTTTCCAGAGAGGAGGATTTGTGGTATTACCAAAGCCGCAATGTGGACTTTCACAAGTGCCACAGTGGCTTACAGCAACAGCAAAGACCTGCACCACAAACCTTCAAAAATCAGAATTGCTGTTTTTTGATTGCTTTGCTCTAGTGTTTCAACCTTTCATTCTCAGTCACGTTTACAACTTTTCTTGAACTTCCACAGATTTTAGGCTTCGTGCAGATTTGTGCAAGTACAGGAAAATGTGTTGAAATGATAGACATTGACAATGAGCTACAGGGTAGGCAGCAATTAGGTCGTAGAACAAAACACTGAAGGGAAACGAAATCAAATTTTCTCCTGTATACCACTCATTTCTTCCACCTGACTCATTTTGTATTGGGAAACAATAAGAAACTGTAGTCTATACAAACCACAGAGACTCAAACTCTTTCACCACAAAACACCTTGACATGGCTACCACTGACCAAACAGGAACTGGTCAACAACGAAACCTTAGCACCCGATAGGAGCAGAAGGCCGATTTAGATGAGGAAGCCCATTGGGAGCTTTGCTGGTCCATTATAGCACCATTTCGTTATCAGTGTGGAATTTCACTTAGTCCTAGCGCCAAACTAAGGCGAATGTTTTTTAATGTTCTGGCTCTGAATAAGGTACTGCATTCTGGACCAACTGGAGATTGTTTACGTACGCAAAACCACCAGTGAGAAACATCTCCAGGGAGATTACAGTAGTCCAAATTAAATGTGGTAGTCACAGACACGATTAAATGTTGAATCGGAGCACAGATATTAGTCCGAATCCCTGTGAGGGCTGAAAGAGGAAATACATGTTTTAAGAGCATACATCTAAAGACGAGGGAGACAAATTATAGTCCATATCTCAGCGGGCTACACCATTTATTTAAAATAAATTTAGATAACAACAACTATAAACCAAGTCAAAAAGGGAAACACATGAGAAGATGTGAGGCAGCAAGGAGGTAGCTGTGGCATCTACTTCCAAAGCTTCTTTATAGACATGTTCTTCTCGCTGTCCTTCTGCATCACCTGCCAGTGGAGAACAGTGTAGAATTCCATTAATCCCGTTACAGTTACGCAGCAACATAACGGCTACAGCCAGATCCTCTACAGACTGACCCTGCTAGAAAGGTTCTGTTTTGATGAGCACCACTGAAGCAACCATTCTGCAGGCCATCTGCGCGTGTGTGTGTGTGTGTGGGGGGGGACAGTTTCAGCGGCACTCATTCGTAGCTCATTTCTAAAGTGGCACACAACATTACCTTGGCAACAGCCATCTCGAAATCCTCCTGGGTGACGTGGACCCTCCTCTCACGCAGGGCGTACATGCCAGCCTCCGTGCAAACTCCCTACGGGACACAAGCTAGTGAGCAAATGCTGCGACCAGCCAGTGGGCTTGCTACATCGACGCCAAACACTTGGGCTACGCGTTAGCCTCAAATGTTAGAGCTGCAGGACTGGTTTGATTTGTTTCTGGTGCTGCAAAGCATCAGTGCTTGCATGAGAGGTGTCTTCAGAGAACGCCAATTCTTCTCCTGGCTCACTAGCACAGCATTCGGCCTAACTATAACACTCTTGCCAACAACCCTGTGTTGCTGTTTCCTCTTGACCTGTGTGACGTTATCTTCGAAAATGTGTCCAAGAGGCAAAATGTAGAATGGGCAATGTAGGGTGGAGGGCTGGGGAAAAGCTCACCTTGACCTCTGCCCCCGAAGCACCTGGCATCAGCTCAGCAATTTTGCGCAGGTTGATGCCCCGTGTCAGGTTCATCTTGCGGGAGTGGATCTTCAGGATGTCCAGACGGGCCTGGCGATTGTGATGGCATTGAATGTGAGTGCACGAGTGCAAGGTAGGTAGAGGGGTAGGGGGGTGTGTGTGTGTGTGTGTGTGTGTGTGTGTGTGTGTGTGTGTGTGTGTGTGTGTGTGTGTGTGTGTGTGTGAGAGAGAGAGAGAGAGACACTGACCTCCTCATTGGGAGGGGGGAACTCTATCTTCCTGTCAATGCGACCCGGTCTAAGCAGAGCAGAGTCCAGAATGTCGATTCGGTTGGTAGCCATGATGACCTGCAGCGAAAGGTTACGCAGGGGTCAAATGCAGTAACTGGACAACACTTCATTCATAAAAAATGGAAATGAAATCTGACTTCTCCCTTAGGCCTTGTATGTGGTGACTTCAAATGTAGTGCATTACATGCCGGTCACTTGGTAAAAGACACTCAGCGGCTTGTCTAAGCATTCTGAGCTGTGCTCAATCTGATGCGCGCACACCCACCCACACAGACACACCTTGATGTTCTTGGTGGCCTCGAAGCCGTCCAGCTGGTTGAGAAGCTCCAGCATGGTCCTCTGCACCTCGCTGTCTCCGCCCGATCCGCCCTCCAGACGCGATGAGCCGATCGAGTCGATCTCGTCCATGAAGATGATGGAGGGTGCGTGCTCACGGGCCATGACGAAGAGCTCACGCACCATCCGCGCACCTGCACCATCCGCGTCCCCAATAGGACAAAGACGATTACAGTACGAGAGGGACATGCAATCTCAGTTGGTACATTCCTTAACCCTAAAATGGCATGTGGACCTTGAGCAAAAATCAGGCACATGGCACTCTTCCCAGTACAGCTGTGGCCAGCGTACCATGCCCCCTCAAACCTACCCTCGCCAATGAACTTCTGCACCAGCTCGGAACCAGACACTCGGATGAAGGTGCAGTCCGTGTGGTGAGCCACGGCTCTCGCCAGAAGGGTCTTCCCCGTGCCCGGAGGGCCATACAACAGCACCCCCTGCAGGACATGGCAGGAACAACACTTAGTTTCTTTTACACTGAGCACTAAACAAGATCAGATGCTGACAGTCAAAAGATTCAAAAGATAAGAATTCTGCAGCTCTGACACAAAGTCTTGTGTAATCTGATGGAAAATAAGTCCTTCTGTACATTACCTAGGTATGATAGGACTTTTCCATATAATTTGATTACTACTACATTTTTGGATGCTCATTTTTTTGAAGAATATTGAACCCTAAAGGGAAAAAAAAAAAGTTTATTCTGGTCTATGCTGATACCCAAATGACATGGCTAACAAAAACACGTGACTTGTAACCAATTTTGAGAAAAAAAGGCTTGATTGTGACAGTCATCATTTTATTGCACAGCCTTAACCTTTGGGCGGCCCACCTTAGGCTGTGCTATTCCGAGAGCCTCGAACAGCTCCGGGTGCTTGACGGGCAGCTCGATCACTTCCTTGATCTCCTTAATCTGCTTGTCCAGGCCACCAATCATCTCGTACGTGGAGTCAGGAACCTTCTCGACCATCATCAGGGATACCAGTGGGTCCACTTTGTTGGGCAGGATTTTGTGGAGGGTGTAACTGTCGTTGCGAAGTGCTACACGGCAGTTGGGGGTCACCTGTTTGGAAGGCAGGGTCAGGGTGCTCAAACTTGCGTGAGCTGAGGCATCACGAAAAATAAACAAGATTGTGTTTGCCAGCACGGAAAAGAGCTACAGTAAAAGTCCAGCAATCAGCATAGAAATGGGAGCACTCACATCATTAATGTCAATGTTCTTGTCCACGTCCACAACGAATTTCCCTTCAGGGTGGACCTACACGGCACACACACAGATGCACAGAAAAGTGCATATGAACATTTGAAGTAACACTTCTCAGTGGAGCACAGCTTCTGAACTGCTACGTTAGGAAGCAGCGAGAAACCAAAGGCACGAGCGTGAGAAAGTGTCGGCGTGGCACACCTTAACCAGGACCTTCTTCTTGTCCATAGCGCGAACCACCTCTCCCACGTAGGAGCCCTGCTCCTGCAGCAGCTGCAGCTCCTCACGCAGGAGACGCACTGTGGAGACAACGCACGCTTCACAAATCACGTACAGATGCAACACCGTGGTTGCGACCACTAGCAACTAGCACTTGGAACCATTGGTGTGCGCCAGTATTCGTGGACAGTTTTGGGAAGAGACTGACCTTTAGCGTTTAACTCGTTCCTCTGGGCCTGCAGACGCCGGAGATTTTGGCTTTTCTCATTCACTGTCAGCTACAGAAAGAAAACAAGATTTAAATTTTGTTTACATATAGCAAGTGAGAGTACACAAAAATAAGACAGAGTTGACACTGATGCTTTGATGCTACTTTGATACAGAAAGGCGTAACTTCAAGTCGATCCCTTGTTTAGCAGTAGAATAGTTAACTCTCTTACCATCTTAAATTTCCTCACCTGTAGTTCTTCAATTTTGGACAGGTAATACTGCCGGAGACCAGAGCCTCCTCTACTGTCTTCCAAGTCCATTTGCTGTGACGAAGATAAAAAACAGTCAGTCTGCGTTGGATATCTGACGATTGACACGCATATGAAAATACAACAGTAGCGTTGCTAGTTTAGCCGAATCAAATCTGCCCTAACGTTAGCTAATAAGGTAGATTCGGTCTGCCAACAAGGCTGTTTGTACAAATGCCAAATGCGCAAACGAGCAGTTATTGGCATTACCCGTTTTTAGAGAATAAAAAACGACATGGTTAGCGTGTGAACACCGACACTAAGGGGAAAGGCAGTTTTAAATGTTCCCTTTCCCTGCAGCTAAGTGCCGTTAGCTAGCATGGCTAGGCTAACCTAGCTGGTTAGGGCCAACAATGAGACAGCAGTCTCTTCAAGTCTCCCTATAAGGCTAAAAGGACCACGCCGAAACGTCTCTTCCGTTACACAGATGCGGACCATTACCGACTTAGGCAACGTGAACCGCAAAACAACCATATTCCAGCCAAACCGGTAGCGGTTTAATTCCGTAGAAAGCAGAATGCCTTACATGGTCGATTCCATCTAACGCCATGTTGGAAACACGGAGCTGACGCGACTTCCTCCGAGATATCTGCGCGTCGTCGGTGTGCGATCCTACAGTCATACGGCGCCGCACACCTTTACGGAGCATTTCAACCTTTTCACATGTTCGTTTGAGACCTTCACCATGGTTTACCTTCGCAGTTCAAAACGAGTAGCCAGTTTTTTTTGTTTTGAAAAAAAAAAAAAAATCACAAGATCGTTAAAATTAATTAGCTCTGTGCTTTGAGAATTAAAATGAAGCTTAATTTAGATAGCACCTTTCTCATACCCGAGATCACTTCCCAGAATCTTAAACGGAATTAAATAAAATGTATTTAAAATGTAATGGGGTTAAAATAATGAATGGATTCATTAATAAATCAGGAATTAAAACAAAAATGCTTTATTTAGCCAGTGCTCCTCTGTCAGTAATCTCGTCAATCCTCATGTTCGGTCAGGCGAACAAATCCACATACGGCAATATTGCTCAAGCCCGCTCTCCGTAAAGTTGAGCAAGCAGAGCCAAGCCCTACGCTGTAAACCGAGACAGACGGGGAGAACCGGACCCGTTTGGCCAGGCGGCGATGCATCACCAGTGCTTCGCTTTTCTGCGGGCCCCCGTCACGGTCTGAAACGGAGGCGTGCGGAGATCCTCCAGTAGGGTGCATGGGACGCACGGAGCGCAAACGCGCCTGTTTCCGCGTTTCAAGAATACAGCCAGCCACTTTTGTACAAGTAACAATAGTTTCACTCGTCAAGAAAGGAAATGATTGTTTAAGAAATTTTTTTTTTTTTGGGGGGAGGGGGGGGGGTACACACCGAAAGTTAGTTTTATGTGAAAGGTATTAGAAATGAAACAATGACTTAAAAAGGTGCTGGCAGACAATTTTATTGTACAAAATATCAATAGAATGCCCAGTAAAAAAAAGTATAAAAAGCATTTGCTTGAAAACAAAAGCTAGGATACATGCATTTTCCTTTTAAACCATTTAAATCCACTCAACTGGTTATAAAATGTCACAGCAGACTTCAAGAATGTCACTGTCACCTTCTCTTTACATAAACATGTATAAAGACAAAAAAATATATATTCATTCTACTCAGATTGAGATTTGAAAGTACTTGTAAAACAAACATTTTAATAATGACTTAAGTGCCTGGGTCATCTATTAAAATCAACTCTCTTACCCCTTGAGCCAATCTCTGCCAATCTGTTAAAAGAGCAATGGCTTATCTGGTATTTGGAATGTATGAAGTGAAATTGCACACCAATCATTCATTCACACATTTCTGCCTGTAAACACACAAAAAATGGCTTTAATTTGAAAATTAAAGTGTGAAGACATTCCTCAACATTAATTTTGAAATGGCTTAGAATCCTACTCACTTATTACCAAAACTAGTAGAAAGCCTCTGTAGTCGCAGCTACGGTGACAACTGCCACAGTAAAATACCCTAACGACGCAAAAGAGCCTGTAAACACACCGGGAATCCAGGAGACTGCGCTCCGAGCAACTAGGCAGTCGAGCGTACACTGGACTGGCCAAACTGTGGCTCTGAAACGCATGTCGGCGGCATCTTTCTCAGAGATCAACGGACACAGATACCTGTATCCATGTTGCGTTCTATATTCGATACATATAATTCGCCAGAAGGGTCGTACCTATGCTAAGTCATTCTACGTCTGTGTCCTATAATCGTAATACAAAAGCTGAGATTTGGTTTTCCTTTTGCAGGTGAAAAAATACAAATGGGAACAAAAGCCATTTATGGCTTGATGGATCTGATAAAATTAGAAGAGCTTTCAAAAACACGACACGTGTGGTCCAAGAAAATTCTCAGGAGGCAGTGAAAACTCCGGCCAACTCCAACAGTTCCAACAGTTTTAAACAGCCCATTAGAGTTGATACCTGACGCCTCCTAAAGGGACCAGAAAACACGTCACACAAACCCCCCACCCCCAAAAAGCTCCAGACCGGAACTCAGCCAGCCCTCTCCTTAGAAAGCGATGGCTCTGGTTTGGACCTGCTGAAAATTACAATGAAGCTACGTATGAAAAACAAGAATAAGGCAGGGAAAAACAAACAAAAAACAAAAGCAAAAACAAGATGCATAATCATGCTGGTTCCAGTAGAGTCATCTGGTGACACCGTTTGAAGAAGCCCTCCTGGGCCGAAGCCTTCTCTGCTGCTGGAGTTAGCAGGACTGGAGTGAGCACCTGTTGCCCGTCCCGTCCGTAGGGTATGGCAGGTCTTTGGCCCCGAGCCCAGGTGTGCTCTAACCCCAAGGGCCATGGGCTTCAGGTCAGCCGAATCCCCAGCACCTGCTCCAGCTCCTGTCTACGCTGCTGGACCTGTGAACCAGAAAACGCTTCCGGGATCAACGCCGATTGAGACTGCGGACTGCGTCCTGACCCGAGCTGTGCTGCGAGTCCAACACTCGGTGCCCAGCAGCACATACCTTGGCGAATACGTAGCGGCTCACGGCCTCCTGCGTCCACGATGACTGGAAGAAGGCACTCCTCCGCTCCTCCTCCGGGTTCCCGGCCGTGTCGGTCATCAGCTGAATCAAAAACAAAGTGGGCAAGCACACCATTGAAGGGGGCAAGAACGCAAGGCCACCCCCCCGTGTCAGAGGCCAAGAACTCCTATTGGCCCAAGTCACCAGAGCCCCGGTAACATGAAGTGTTACTGAAAGCGGCATTGGCTCACACTTACTGCTGGGTTTTGACTTTGTTTCTTTTTTTAATCTTCTGACTCTTTCTGCTTTATTGCGTTTGTCTTGTTTATACTCTGAAGCAACACTGAGCCTGAAAATGCTACCATGTACACATATAGCTAATATTATCATTATCGCTGCTGCCGTTGGGGTGTGTGCGCGCATGCACGCAAGTGTCAGCGGTTCAGAGAACTACAGGCCTCACCTTCAGGTCTCTGCTCTGTGACTTCAGCCAGTCCTGGATGAAGTCCTGGGGGTTGTTACTGAAGCTCAGCATGAAGTCCCTCTGCGTCTTCAGCTGGTTTATGGACTCGATGGTCTCGTGGATCTGGACAGGAACAGCAAAAGGGGAGATCAACAACGCCTTTTAGAATGTGGGGGCTCATAAAATAAGCCCGACCCTGGTCAACTTCACACGGGCAGAAGAGCAGATCAACGTAGCACCATCAACGTACACATTCGAACCATAAGTCACCAGACGTATAATAACTATACAGATTGGTGGATTAGTGCAGCGATATGTGCAGGTTGGCCTTCTAAGTCCACCCACTCTCTCCCGTGCGCACGCACACACACACACTTTCATCTCCAGAGCGGCGATCTCCTGCTGGTTGGTGGTAGAGGACAGGAAGCTGGCCATCTGGCTCTTGAGCGGGTCGTCCACCTCTACATCAATGTCGAAACAGGCTGTCTTCTTTTGGTCGTTGGGGTCCACGCTGTCCATGAGTAAAGGGCACAGGACAGAGACGCCGTCAGTGTGGACAACACGAGTCTTACTGCGTCCACGCACGACACTGCTCGATGTAGCCCGTGCTGAACAAACCTTAAGCAACAAAAACCCAACCGATCCAGTGGAGGGGAGGACATGACAACCCACACACCCACCCACCCACCCACCTGATGACGTGGTTGATGACTATGGGATCGGGGTGTTGCAGGAGCCCAGCCAGCTTCATGGGGATCTCAGAGAACCTCATTCTGGGACAGGCAAAGATCTGGAACACCGCAGACAAAAACAGCCCCTGACCCAGCCGCCTCTCAACAACATGCATATGCTCCTCCCCACAAAAACGAGGAAACGGGACCGTCCTGACAAGGCCTCCACTCCCTACCTGCCGGAAGTAGCGGTTGCAGTTGATGAACTCCTTCTCGTGGCAATCCTGGAGCTTGTTGGTCTTGATGTAGAGCCACAGAGCCTGCATGATGCTGGCCCTGGTCTGGGTGTGTACACCCAGGAGACGTGCCAACCGTGGGTCCAGCTTGTACTGGGGAGGCTGGAAAGGAGAGCGAGAGATATGTACACTGTGTGTAATGTATGTAAACAAAAAAACAAACAAACAAACAAACAAAAAAACACACGTATATAAGCATAAACACCTCTGCCTGTGTGTGTGGGGAGTGCGTGTTACCTGGTGGTCCAGCATGAGGAGGAGAGTGCATTTTACGTTGACATCTCCGGGCCTCTTAACCTGAAAGCCATCCGTCTCCTGTGTGGTGGGCATCCTGTGCCACTGAGACACACAAAAATTACAACCATTCAAGCCCCAGCTAACAGTGTGACCAGGGGGCTAACGTACAGATGCTTCCCATCGGGCCATGGGTCCACACCACTCCTGCAGCTGTTCTGGGCTTTCAGGCTTATTACTGTAATAATTAAGACTGCAATAGCAGGGACACTGCAGCAGGTTTTACCTCCACTAGATGGTTGTCTGGCCCATACAGCTCCTTGTCCAGCTCGATGACTAAACTTTTGAAGAAGGATGAAAACTTTCTCTTCTGTTTCCCAGGCTAATGTTGGTGGGATAGAAAACAAAAATAAATAGATTGCAAGGAAGGGAGGGAGAGAGCAAGAGCAAGAATGTTAACTGTGGTTAATGTTTCTAGTTTTCATGCTGTTGATTTCCACATTGTTTTGTGCTGACCACACTGGAGAACTTTGAGAGCTCACAGACACACAAACAGCCCACACACCACTTGCGCAACCATCTCTCTTCCCTAGACCACTCCCTCCATCCCACACATGCCTGAAACTCTGAGCCAGGGGGGGGGGGGGGGGGGGAAGAGAGAGAGAGAAAAAAAAAAGCACGTTTTGTGGCTACTGCTCGGCCAGTCACTGGGCCCTGCCCTTCAACAGCTCATGTCTTCATTACGACTCATTTCACACGGTGTACCAAACGTTGCAATTCCCCTTCACACTCCCCTTCTTCTCATAGGGGGGGGGGGTATGTGAAACACATCTGGTTTGAGTTCACCAAGGACAAAAGCCCCAGCTATGAGAGCCTGGAGAGGTGTCCCATCAGCTAGGGAAGGCGAGGAGGCCTGGCCCTGTAAGATCATCATGTCTGAGAGAACTCCAGCCCTACTGAAGACCAGACGCTCGCAGCAGCTAACGCGAGGCTACAGCAGACTGCTACGACAGAGCCCACTCTATATATACAGGTGGTTAACATCCAACTCTGTGCCTGGAACGTCCTGCTTTGAAGGAACTCTGTTCTCTTGGAGACCAAACACAACAGATGCCGTGCAGTGACGGAAAGTCGTCCAGGATGCAGCCCCTAACTTACATCCTCCAGGAGTTTGCCTTCCACTCGGAGCTCCCACGATGCCACTTTCTCAGACTCCTCCCCCTCCAGTTTGCCCGGCGTGCAGGTGTTGGAGATATACACCCGCAACTTGCGCTTTTGCTGTGGGGGAAACAAACCAGTCACGGACCAAAAATCGGCTAGCCGTCTCTGCTGGGTTTAAAGGGAAGAGAGGATTATACAGCTACATCCGGGCCTGTGACCAGTTAAGGCCATAAAAACCGCAACATGCTCTCCCGAAAATCCAGAACGCAAGAGGCTGTAGTGTAGTCTTTTGGCTAACCCCACCCCTCAACGCGGTCCTTCTCGATGGTGACACACTGCACCTTCGGCACCCCCCACCCATTCGCCAAGTGGCACGAGGAAGGAACTTCACTGTAATGGGCTTCTTGATGGCCTCCTGGATCTCCATACGCTTGCGTGCGATGGTCTGGTCCAGCTTCCTCTCAAAGGCTAGGAGGTCCATGTACGCCTGAGACTCGGGCACCAGGTCTCGAATCTGCACAGCCATGCACAAGCCCAGTTACCTCAGCAGACGGGCAGTGTGTGGACAGATGGTCATACAGTGTGTGGACAGATGGTCATACAAGTATTAAAACTCACCCTCTGTGGGAGGACTTTGTCAGCCATCTTGCGCCTTTTGACCCTGTAGCCATAAAGCAAACAGGTTGATGCAGGCATTCTAACAGTCAGTCATCGGCAAAAACTGGAGGAACCAGATTTGAATAAACATGATCCAGGTTTTGTGGGTGGAAGCCATTACATGCAGCTGCCGCTTCACTGTAGTGTTCTCAAGTAGCGTTCCACACATTATTAACATCTGGAGAGAAAAAAAGGCTCCAACAACTTACTTCCAAATGTTTATTCTTCCTAAGTGCATTTAAATGCGTAGCCTATTCATCTTCTTGGGCTCCTCAACATGAATTCAATCAAGAGAAAACTCAACATGTGGTTACAAATGGCAGACCAACTAAATCACCCTTTAAAAAAACAAAAAAAAAACAGCAACCTGTTTTTTCCTGTCAACTAGTTTCAAACGTCAGATAGTTCACCTCTTCTTTGTGGCTCAGTCCACCAGCTAAGACCATGAGACATCTTGAAAGTTAAACTGCCTTTGTTTCAGGGCAATACCCCCCACCCGCCCACACCACCTGCCCACCCGCTCGCACGCAGGAGGAAACAAAAGAGATTCTTTCTGGAAGAGGGGAAGAGCTCCCATCATTACCACGTCATACCAGACATGTCTCTGCCAAACCTCTAATGATTAAATATTCTTTTGAACTGCTAAAGCAAACAGTAGATTTTTAGCCATGTTCAGAATGAACAAATACAGGAAGTTGTAGGCGCACAACGTTCTAAAAGCACTGACGACTAAATATGCATTTGAGACAAGTGAGACTACTATGCAATAGCCTTTTAAGAACTGCTAATCTAGCAAACTCAATTAACTAATCTAGCAAACTGCAATTAGCGTCATATCTTTTGATAGTTGGCATTAAAGCCAGCCCCAATACAGGATCAGCATAAAGCACATTTCGCATCATGAAATCCGTTGCCTTTCGTCAGCATTTTTGCTGCCACACCACAAAACGCGGCGCTGCTCTGAATCTCACAACGCCAACTAGCACTCACCCTCTTCGGGGACCCATCAGTCCCGAAGATTGCTGTTGCTGCTGCTGCTGTTGCTGCTGGAGGAGTCTCTTCCTCACAGGGTCCAGCGGGGTCTGGGGCATCCCGGGACGCACGGGCATGGTGCCACTGTAAGACGGCCCTGGCAGAGGGGCGCCCAGCGACCCCAGGCTGCCCATGGGCACAGTTCGGCTCGGTGGCATAACAGACCGCTGTACACACACACACACACACACACACACACACACACACACACACACACAAATCTCTTTCGTTACAGGCTCGAGGATGATCCTTCACTGGTCATTTTCATCAATCAGTCGCCCATAACGTGATGCAGCATCTCACAAAACAGTCACATGCCAAAACGAATCTCATGCTGAACTGTAGCCAACTATTGTAACGTTAGGTAACTTTATTCGTAAATGAGATAGGATTAGCTACAGCCGTCTTCCCCGTTTCGTGGATCGTTTTTATTCTGATGAAGTAAATTCGTCGGGCGTCATTTCTTATTAGCATTGTTCAAAGGAGCCGCAGCTAGCTAGCGAACACCAAGCTAATGGCTGCACTTAAACGCGGAAGTGTCTGGAATCAACACTTATACTGCAGAGAAGCGGCATTTATACTACATTTGTTGCCAAAATATTTATACCAATTCGATTTGACCGAACCACCATGCTGATTTATCCCGGTAACTTGGTGAAAATGCGTCTTTTTGCAAACTACGACCCACCCCGCAGATAGCACGGCTATGTGATTAGCTACCACAACTATCTTAGTTTAGCCAGCCACTTTCTAGACAAAGCGGGCGCTGAGGGGAGACTGTGACGCAAGGCGCTAACGGCGATAAAACAGCAAAAAAACCCAAAACCCGCTCGGTAACGTCCGCAAACCGCTCCGACACCGAGGAGAGTCGGTAACGTCGGCACTTACCGGATACGGGCTAGCCGCGCTGGGCACCGCTCGGAAACCCGAGCTCTGCGGCATCCTCATCCCTCCCGGGTGGCTCGAGCTCATGGGGTTCACGGGGGTCCCGGAGTTAACGGGGAAGCCCGCTCGAGAGGCCATCTTAACGGCGTGCCGCGTGACGGGGAAGCGCGCGAAGTGTTTCCAGAAAGAACGCGATTGCGGCGCGAGAGCGAGTTACTTCCATCTAACTCGGCTCGCGCTAACTTTCGGTCTTCCGCGCGTGAATTTCACAACAAAGTTCTCTGGTGTTTAGCCCCAAAAATACCAAACCCAGTCCGCTAGGTTAGCTCGCGACGTTGTTGTTATTGCATTAAGTGATCGGTGAGCGTGTCAAACCGCCACCCGACCCGCCCTAACGGCTGGCTCGCGAGAACATTTTAAAGAGTTCCACCGACGTCTAAAGATAGCGGAGCGCGAACAGCGTCTGATTGGCTCCGCCCACCGGGGGTGCCAGATTACCTCAAACACTCCCACTTTAAGACGCTCTCTTTTTGTGGCGCTGTTTAAAACAAACAAACAAACAAACAAACAACAACAACTACTACTACTACTACTGCTGCAGCTGGAGATAAAATGTCTCCCATTTTCCTCTCAATCATTGTTTTCATATACACTGCTGTAATTATGGGTTAACATCAGAAACATGCTTTCTCAAATATTTGACATTGTAACAGGAACAGGTTTAACGTAAATAGCCTGTCGCATTTGGACTAGCGGGGATGGGCGAAACCAGAACCAACAGGGAAGGTTCCTCATTCATGACCGCCCGGTTCTTTGATATTGAAACGTACACCCGTCTTTGGCTGGAAGACTGAGGCTTGAGGAGGCTCTCGGCATAGCGCAGGTAACCGAACTGTTTTTACGGAGCAGACAGCTTCGTTCCCCGCTGACACCCACCGCTGGCAGGTGGGAAAGAAAATGCAGAAGTTACGTGCCTCCTGGCCTTCAGATCTGGTCCAGAAAGTGAAGCGCCTCCCTGGATATGCCAAAACCGGTTCGTATTAAATCATTAGTGATGGCAACTCGATACAAAATCACGGAGAGACTTTAACTTCTTAAGTCTTATTATAGTGAAGTGCTGTTTATCAGAAGGGCAGGAATAGCGGACGGACGATGATAAACAGTTCCGACAGTTTTAGCAGTTCCTATTTTGTGGTGATACTGGCGGCAGGCCGCTCCCTGCTCGGTGCCATCGTGGCCTTCCACTTCCTTTTTAAGGTCGTGGTGTGAAGGAAAAGTCACTGTTCCCCCCGTGTGAAGGGAAGGTGTGAGAGACCAGAGCTGGGAACATGAAACGTGGCCAGCATTTAACTCCTGCATATGCCCAAGTACCTTGACAAATCCTAGACCTCCTCTAGGTTGCGTGGAGACGAGGGAGCAAAAACTCGCTCCCTATGGTGTAAGGGACTTCGGAATAGCTTTGAAATTAAACACAGGTCAAAGTGTGCATCAGCGCAAAACCTTGGCTTCTACTGGAGACGAAGTTAACATTTTTATTGTACTCGCAACTTGCTGACCTGCAGGACTTCAAATGAACCCGTTGGAGTTTTGTTGTCCAGCAGATGGCGCTGTGTCTCCTCGTCAAATAAGTCTGGATCATTAAAAACATCAAACATTTAAAATCAAACGCAAGCTAGGACGGGAACGTGGTAGATATCAAGTTTCTGTCATACAAACAAACGTTGGTCTTGAAATCTTCTATTGGGGTAAATTTTTCTCCACCTGTGCAGGAAAAGGCAGAGCATGAATGATGCAGTTAATTATTGCGTTAATTAATTTTTGACCTGACTAAGTTACACAGTGACTTCCATACTAGTCAGAACCTGATGCCAAGAAACAGAGTAGTTAAACTGATTGCAGTCGCTACAGGGCTTTATTACTCAGGCTGTCATGTAACCATTTCCTCAAATGTAATGCAAATTGGCAATTCATGACTGCATAGTTAGCCAGCACCTATAGATGGATAAAAAAAAGTCCAATATAACTCTTTCGTGGTATAGAACGTAAGCAATCCAGTCTGTAAGCTGGTTGGGTCATGAAACCTGCCTCTTACAATCGAGATTCTGGGAGTGGACTCCCAGCCTGTAAGCCGCTGGAGTCGCATGCAGCTAGGATATGCAGTGGAGGGCATTTCGGAACAAAACAAACAACTTCACCCCCAGTAGTAGATTTCATAGAAATATTGATTTTATATGTTTCAAATGGACTGACCTCCCTGTGAACTGTTGTCCCCTAAAACTGCATGTTAAAGAGGACTGTGTGTGGGTCTCAAGCGCACGCGCACACACATTATTTTCAGAGTGTATTATGTTTATTACACATGTGACAAGTCCATAAGAATAAGACTCATGGCCAGGATAGCAGCATTTTCCAGCTAGTCAAACATGTCGTTACAACACAGTGAAGACACATGATTCCTTACACTGTAAACATCTAGTACATAAAAGTCAGACTTAAAAGCTAAACAAAGGGAAAAAATACAATTAAAAGAATAGATCTGAGTCAGTGGTAGATTCAAGTTTTCATATAATCCCAAAGTTTTTTTTTTTCCTCTTCCTGTAATCAGAGCGTGGTGCGTAGGACATCTACTCCGCCTCGAGAAACACTTGGAACAAACCATCTTGCTTTGCACAAGCTTCACGTCTGAAAACATACGCCATCTCCGAAAGGCAGAACAAGCAGCACAGAGAGGACTGTTGATATACGTATGGTTTACTCCTCTTCTCTTGGATGCCTTTCAAAACCTCAGCTTTAAACATGCACACCCTCAAAAGGGTGAGCAAGACAGAAAAATGGGGCTCCACCTCGGGAAAGGCAGGGGCACAGCCCACTGGAACTCTGCGCTCGGCTACTTCTGCCTGCTGTGGTAACATCCCTGAGGCCTTCTCACTGTTCAGCGAGTCAGGCTGTCACTCTGAATTAGGAGGCTACATTATCAAGACACGATCAACACAACGTTGTTAACTGTGCAAAAATTCCAGAAAAAAAAAAAAATCAGAACACCATCATAAAGAAATGTAAAAAAAAAAGAGAACATTTGTGTAAACTGAATGACAATCAGTCAAAGTTGCTTCTAGTGACCAACATCTTCCAGACCATCCGTTCAGTTTCCTAAGGTGAACAGAATGGCATTGCAGGTAGTGACTGAAGGGATCTCGCTGCCAACAACGTTACCGTGGAAACGCTTTGTCTCTTAGCAACACGCAAGGACTTTCCTGGGTCTCTACATGTCATTTAGGATCCAGCGAAGCTGAAGGATGAAGACAGATCTTTGGCTTTTAAAAGAAGACCCGAGTCAGTTAGTGTGTCATCCTCACGCCTACGTATATCTTAAATACTGCTGGAGCTGCCGTCATTAGCAAGGATTTGGGCATCACACACACACACACACACACATTTATGCCACTTTACTATTTACTTGATGTTAAATTTGAAAAAAAAAAATCTCAATATGGAATCTTCTACAGAAGATTCCAATGGACAGAAACAATTCTCTCCAAGTGCCTTCACATAAGCATAGCAGTTCTGAAAGTCTTTGTTTGGGGTTTCATAGACATGTCTATGGACTGCACATATACTCACCATTTTTATGTTTTAAAGATTTAGATCTTCTTGGAGAATTTGGATTCTGTGGAGAGAGAGAGAGAGAGAGAAAAAAAAAGAGAGGCTAGTATCCATCCCTAATTCTCTGGCTCACAGCGCGTTAAACGGTGCTAAAATATCAAGGGTGGGCGGCTCTGCTATCCTGGGATCTGCCTGTCTAGAAAAGGAACCCAAGACGCTCATTAGTGCAGAGAGGCTTCAAGTAGACGAGCAGAGATTACCACATACAGCCTGATCGGTGATGTGTTGTTGTACAAGATTATATTTTGCACTGTTTTGACACGTTTCTGATTACACTATGGTCCAAGGAGTAAAGTGCATAACTGGGAAAACACACTTACCAACTGTACAGGTTGTTTCAAAGAATGTAAAAATACCTTATCTGCCTTTCTCTTCTTGGCTGCAGCACAAAATGAGAACCAATATCAAACACACACTTAAGCTGAGCATTACTGTGCAAACACTACTAAAATTAGGGCTGCACAACATACTGCTTCTTGAACGTTATTGTAATACTCGTCTTTTGTGCGATGCTGATATCACAGAAGTCTGACACATGACAATAACTTTTGTCATCATGTTGTTCAAACTAACGCAGGCCAATCTTTGACTATGCTGAATCAAAATTTTTCCACCGTGAATTTAATACATTGCAAGGTGTACAATATTCAGCACTACCACTGCAATACATTTCGTTCCTCATCAACCAGCCAAAAGTAAAATTATAACATTTGACTGTTCTCTGGTGTGGTAAGACGCAATATGCTAATCTGAGGTACTCCTCAAGGTAAAAGGTGTAACCGTAACTATGGTAATTCAGGCATTTCTGATAGTAATTGGGCTCTCACCTTTCTTCTCTGCCCCATAGGACCAGTCATTATCATTGACATCATCGTTGTCTTCCTGATCACTTTCTGACTTGTTTGTGTTGTTGCCGCTGGCTATTCTGTGTAGGAGTAAGCAAACCAGGTCACAACAATCCACAAGCTCAGCAAAAAAAAAAAAAGTTTCTGTGATCATATATCAGGTGGCAGTTCAAAGCAAAATTAAAGGAATTTCTCAGAAACCTGTACCCATGAGGATTTGTCAGGTACCCGCTTACAATAACGGGGCTGGGGTGTCCCGGGTATCTGCTACCATGGGGTGGGGGTTTTGGGATTTCTGATTTACCTGCTGATGTGAGGGAGGTGGGATGCAGTATTTTTCAGGATTTGCTGTGTTGGGGGGGGGGGGTGCACGGCGATGTGACTGAAGGGAGTAGAGGATTTCTCGAGTACCTGCGGTTGGCGATGCGGCTGCTGTTGCGGCCCATACCCAGGCACTTCTCCAGGTGGGGGGCGAAGCGAGATGCAGCAATGCTGCGGCTGCAGTTGGGACAAACACACTCCTTGTTCTTCCACTGGTTGTACACCTGGCCGAAGATGTCCACCCCGGGCTGGTCCACGATTTCTGCCAGCCAACAAACACCAGTGATCTTCCAGCAGATGGGCATGCATACACGTGTTGGGTGTTCGTGCGCAACAGTGATCAAAATCAGCCAGCAGGGTAAAAAAACAAGGTCAAACCAATGTATGAGCATGACCACAGCCGATATCAAACTCAGCTGAACCAAGATGCATGAAGATTTGCTAATGTTTCCAAACATATCAATATATGAAAAATAATATTTCAAATGTGAAAATGATGATCTCTCCAAAAATACCCAACACAAACAGATAAGACACGACATAGCAACAAGGGACACTATATGCAAGATGATCAAAACAATTCAAAAAGGAATCTTCTCCTGAAAGAAGCACAATAACATTCTGAAATATTTTAAATTTCCAATAAGAAAGAATAAAATAAAGCATACTTCTAAAACAACCCCAATTACAGTGAGAGGATTTGCCTGGCGCCTGATCAGAACAAGGGCTTCTGGGTAGAAAGGCACCTGTTGTGTGCGTGCGTGTATGTGTGTCAGCATTAAGCCCTTCATCCTCACTCTGAAAAGACCCGTTTGAGGCGTTAGCGCACGGCAACAGGACAGTACCAAAGTCCTTCATGCTCTCCTGGTCTGTGTCGTCCAGGAAGAAATAGCCCTGTTTGACGGCGCGGTGCACCTCGAAGCACAGTCCCAGGCATGCATCCTCCACCAGGTCGGACAGAATCTCCTGGGCGATGCCCTGAAACGAAGATCACGTGCCCAGCATCACACCAGCTGCACCACTGTAAACATCCTCCGTTTGGGGTGGAAAGAGTATGTGCGAACACTGAACGTCCAGTGGACGATTCTGTGTAATGGGTTAAGATTGCATGTGCTTTATACGTTAACCAATACACAGTGAGGGACGCCGGGAATGCTATATGGAAGTAAACATTATTGGAAGCGCACACACACAGAGACACACACACACACAGAGACACACACAGAGACACACACAGAGACACACACAGAGACACACACAGAGACACACACAGAGACACACACACACACAGAGACACACACACACACAGAGACACACACACACACACAGAGACACACACAAGGACGAAAAACACAGCAGCACTCGCACCCACCTCCATCTTGCTGTTGTCCATGTTGGACAAGGACCGCTCCTCCATTTTCATTTGCAAAAACTAGAGGAGAACTCGCTGCTGTCTACATGCTGTAGAGCACCGGGCGTGAGGGAAGTCAGGACTGCAATCAGAAGACGAACAAAAGGAAACACCCACACCCACACCCCATGAGACAGCAGTTATCCTCTTACCTAAAACCATGCGTCAAATGTCATTTGCAGTTAAAACTACAGCAGCTGAGGACCGGATCGTGAAGCGGACATGAGTCCCACGGAGGCGCGGATGGGGGCCAAATTTAGCCAGCCAAATCAGTTCCGTTCCGTTCCCCTACTCCCGGGCACTTGACACATCGCCACTCTTTCTAGACAAAACCTGACAGCCGACTGTTCTCTCGTCAGACAAACGATTCACGCCACGAGCACAGAAACAATGTAGCCAGGTTAAAGCGAAAACACTGGGGTTACAGAATGACCGCAGACTGTTTCAGATAACGCGCTACTACACAACACAGCATCGCCTGCCAAGCCAAAATGCATCTGTGCCGACAGTTAAACCCAAACTGCGTCTGTAATCTGGGACATGCACACGCGTTTGTGATCAGGACGCGACCATCACGAGTCGCTGGCTCCCGTTAAGAGTTCATTAGCCAAACGTCTTCGCGAAATGCAGCCGGATAACTTAGCTTCCGAAACAAATCTTAGTGTAAACGTCGACACGAAACGTCCTTACACTCGGTGCATTTTAACTTCAGTCTCTTAAGTTAACTTACCTTCTGCAGAATGGCCTCTTTCGGCTTTATTATCCTCCCACCGCAAGCGCCGACTTGCTCATCTGATTAAATCTGTCCTGCTTTGTAACTCTCCGCGCATTCAAGTCCCTTTAAACGTTTTTTTCCAATAAAAACACACACAGAAACGCCTTCCTATTGTGCCACTTCCCTACAGCGTTTCCTGACGGATTAAAAAAAGACGTTTAAATCGCGTCGCTGAGAGCAGCAGCCCAGTCCGCAGGCTTCCATTTTCTATTAGACTCAGACCTGACTAATCGATTCCCATCCCAGGGCGTGGCCAACGGGATTTGCTGAATCGCAATTAAAAAGTCGACCGGGCATTAAGGCCGTTCCGCACCGATTTTATTTGGTGCGTTTTATTCGGACGATTGTAAATGTAAATAAGCGCGTGTCTCCCACACCAAACGCGACTTTTCCGACAGCGAAAATGCGATTTAATATTATTTGTGCTGTGTCCGAACTTTTGTTTTTTGCGAACTTTCGCCAGCGACCAATCACCTTCGCCATCGGGTATGTGGGCGTTTCCTAGCGCACTGAAAGGGTGAATGGGGGTCTACAGCTTGATGCCTGGAGAATGGAAACTGGTCTATAATCTGATAGTGCAGGTGTCCTCTGCTGGTGAAAGCCGGAGAACACAGCCTTTCGCAGGGTCTCTGCAGAAGCTGAATGCTGCATTTGAACGACTGGTGCAAAGCTCTGGTGATGAGCAGTGCGGTGTTTGTCGGTCAGGCCCGTTGTTGGTCAGGGTGTGGCGGGCATTAGCAGATCACGAGTGAACCCGAGCACGGGAAATGCAGGTTTTAAGACTCTCTGATGAGCAGGGAGGGGTTGAGGGCCCAGGAGAGGCCTTCAGGGGCCCTTCAGATGGGCACCCCAACTCTCTTTGCATTTCAGTCCCAGTGAAGATTATGGGAACATGTTGCTCATGTGCTCCCACAGAGGAGAGCACTCCTTGTTCCTTGTGGTAAACACATGTACAGAAAAGGCCTCGCTGGATCTCCAGCAGAACAGTCTATTCTGGGTCTGCTCAGGTACTGAGCCTGAGTGTGGGCTTGTTTAATGACACTTTCAGTACTTCAGTATCTGTGCTTATTTAATGTCAGTTTCAGTACTTTAGTATCTGATGTAGTACTTACATTATTGAGGGGATTAGTCCTAAAATGTATTTAGTTTCATCAGTCATTCTAAAGTAATAAAATAGACGAGTAACTCGTAACTGTAAACATGGTAACATTGTGTTTGGCTTGTAACCTTTGATTTAAACTACATAAGCATACAAACAAGTGAGAACAACAAAGAGACAAATAAGATTGTTTCTTTGTCTCATCTGTTCTTATGGGCCTAGCAGCCTGGCAGAAAGTGTTTACCAGAGTTGATAGTGTTTAAAAAATGGAAATGGTTTTAGAAGTGAAATACATATCACAGATAATAATGCACACAATAAACAGTCAGTACTACAAGTCCAAATCTCTCTCTCTCTTGTAATCTCTCACAATTGATTAAATGATTCATGTAACTGGATTGGCTGCTTTGTGTTCACACCAACCTCCTAGATGAAGGGAGGGTGGAAACTATAGAGGACCTGGACTTTGAGGACTGGGATCTGAATACTGCTGGTCTATAACATACCAGATCAATTTAAGACATTTGACTCTTGTTTCCATATGCCTTAAACATTCTTTTATGCATGAAAAACTCATAGTTGATGAGTCCAACTTTTAAAGTGCTGGTTAAACAAGACTTTTATTTTGTATTGCATTGGTGCAACACAGTTCCTAGATTCAAATACCTGATATACATACTTTAGGCATTAGCCACCAAATACATGGGTGATCAAGGCACGTGTGGGCAGGAAGTGCAGTACACTCTATTAGAAAATCCAGAAAAAGGCACAGATGATTCAGACAGATAGCTTCATTAGAACAGTATAAAAGAGGCCGAAGTGTTACCACCAGAGTAAATGTGCGGTGCGTGTGGAATTAAATGAATCAAAAAAGATTCAGAAGTGTTCTTTATGAAAGTGCTTTGGATGTGGTAGTAGTGAGAGGCTTCAGAGAGGAGGACATGATCTTATAAGGCATCTTAACACAGAATAAAATGACAATGATATAATGATATAATGATATAATATAAACAGTGGTGTGTTGATAAAACACTAATACAACAAACACACATCAGTTAAAATGCATTCACTTACTTCACCAGTTGTATAAGAGGAAAATTTGGAATGAGCCTCTTTCTAAAATATTTATAAGTATTAATCAAAGCAGATGAGCAGTTGAAAGCAGAGCTGGGCATAAATGGAGATGCGAATGTGTCTGAATGTGCATGTCCACACAGTCCACACATGTGCATGAAAGGAGATGACTTGGAGAAAGATATGTCCTCAAATAAATCTCTCTTAGCTACCAACAGCATCCGCTGTCGCCATGCTTACGCTGGCATGCGCGTTTCTGAGTACATGTCCACACCAGGCTCCTCTTCAAATGTCGCTTTGGCATCATCAGCATCCAGCTGCGTTAAAAGAACAGATTTGAAACAAGAACCATTAAGGCTCTAACTGGATATGCCATTCCACTGAAGGAAATATAGAGCACTTGCAAAGCAAGAAAAATAGGCTTACAAGTTTATGCTAAAAGTTTTAAAGTGTGAAAAGCATTAAAATGAAGCCTCAGTTGTGATGAACCTTTCTTAAAAATAATTAACATTTGAACATGAAAAGTAATGAATTTTGAAACGAATTACTCCATATTTTAAAATTACGATAATATTTAATATGGTTAATTTAAAATTTAAAAGGTTCATAATGTCTAACAGAAATCTAGTGTTGACTATAAATTTCTTCTGAAGCTTTCTTACGCATTTCATCTCGAGCTGTGTGAAGACGCGGCCAGTCATGTACATGCGCAGAGGTACGGTGAGGATGAGGATGAAGGGCAGCGCAAGAGACAAAACGCTTGACTTCGCTGTCCACAGCATGGCCAGGCACACCACCTGGATGGCCGTGAACATGTGCATCCTGCTCGTCATCACCTGCAGGGGGCGCCATACGCTACCGTCAGTCGCTGCGGTGGTAATATTATGCCAAGCCTTGACTCAGCTCAGTAAAAAAGCTTAACTTCAAGTCAGTATGGATCACAACAATGCAAAACAACAGATCAAAAAGAGCACAAGCCTGAATAGCAAGAAAGCAGAACGCAGCCCTTATGATTTGCTTAGTGCAACTCGCATAGAACCAAAACACACTGTCTGTTGTTTGTGTTTATAATGTCAAGGCCATGCTGAAAATGGCGGACCTGTTTATTGTAACGCATTACTGGAGGATACGCACTCTTGTAGCGTACGGTTCATTGGGATGATACTTTTTGGGAACGAGGAGGAGCAGAATGCGATCCCACAGCTGAATGCCACTCAGCGATGTGATTCCCATGTAGAGGAAGATTCCGAACAGAGCCGGCATGGGAATCATCTTCAGGATGGGCTCCATGAAGATGGACAGGCCTGGGGAGAGTTCGGAGTTCGGAGCTAACACCAGGGCACAGTTACTTCCAGACACACTCCAGTTAAACAAACTAATCAAGAAGGAGATGACATGATGTGGGCCAGTGGCCTGATTCTGCACAAAGCAGAAACAACTGTATTAATTTTTAATTAATTGTGCACTTTAATAGAACTGTGTGCTTTTCCAGTGAAAAGGTCTTTTTTTTTTCCATTGTAAAATATTGTGGATCAAATATGAAACAAAGTTCTGGTAAGCCAGACCTATATATTGGCACATGAGCACTGGCTTTCTCTGTCCCAGTCTCTCTCTCTCACTCCCACCCGAGTCTGCTCAGGAAAGGGTTGCCAAGTACACACCTGTCCAATCAGGTGTGAGAGGAGATGGGTCACGCAGAGATGTGCTGTGCTTGGGAGCACGGAATGGACCCTACCGCTTCAACACATACATCTCTAGAGTTCTGAAGTGCCTCTAGTTCTAAAAATACTTACAGTTTTGTATGTCTAGTATTTCTGGCATTGTGTAGTGTTTCTAGTGTTATGAAATGTTTCTATTTTTTGTGTTGTATTTGTAGCATTCTAAAGTAATTTTAATGTTTACATTTTTTTCATATCTCTAGGGTCCTAAGGTACTTTAAAAATTCTGTAACATTTCTTGTGTGACAGAATATTTCTAACAATGGGAAGTATTTCTAAGGTGATCTGAGATTATACTCAATGAAAACACTTACCTACAAGTATGGCCACCAATACTCCACTGACCCTTTGTTCCAGAACTCTTTCTATCTGCGGCTTGGGCCCCTTACTCATGACGGTCAAGGCGTTGGCGTGGGTTACGGACCGTACCGTTGTAGCACTGAGCCAGGGCATTCCGAACAGGGCACTGCACCCCCCCAGGATGACAAGAATGAGAAGGTCCAGATGGAACCCAGATCCCTTCACCATCTTCCTCTCTGGCTTACTTATGATCAGCCTACAGTGAAAGATGAGAAGAGGAAATGCTAAGGTAGGAGCAACATATAAGGATTCAGAAAGAGGGAGAGGTCATATAATCTCCGGTGGCTCGCGTTTTGGTGGGCGTAAACACTAAAACTTTACTAAGAAATCTGTGTGGTAGTTGATCAAGGCCATTAATATCAACTACACTGTATTAATGTAGTGTAAAGCTAGGCTAACATGCCCCAACTATCTTATCATTATGAGTAATATTATCCATCGGTATTAACAATCAGAAGCGTAATACACAACAGGGAAGATTAGCCCCGGGCAGCGTCTGGCCAACCACATAGCACAGCGGAGAGAGAATGTTATGCTCACGTGGTGATCTGCGACTCGAGGAAGATGAGGATGAAGACGAGGAAGGCGGGCACGACGCAGGCGATCATCATCCAGACCGGGAAGGGTTTGCGCTCGCCAGTGGGGTTGATGAGCCAGCCCCGTGCGGCGGGGTTAGACACCTGCAACCCCTGAGGGACCACCAGTTTCTACAGCACAGAGCGGCCTTGTCAGGAGGTCAGCAGAGGTCAGTAGCGGTCAGGAGGTCAGGGCACAGTGGAAATCAAGGCTTTGGCGGATGGGCCTCAATATTTAAAGCACCCTTTTCTGTTGATTTCACTTATCATAATGGTAAGCTCTGTTTTCAGTATGTACTGAGGCTTACAGATGTTTCCAGCTCTGCCAGAAATGTCTGGCTAATTATGTCATTTTATGTCCTACTGATAAATATGTAAATCACTCTGCATAAGAGCATCTAAATGTTATTTTTAGTTCTCATCTGCTTTAGTTCTTTTTCAGCTTTCATTCATGTAAGAAGTGAGTCATTTTGTCATCTCACACATCCTTGCCTGAGTGTAGGTATCATTGATACTGATGTCCACTGCAACCATGAGTAAAATAGCGATGGGAACACCAAAGTCGCCCATCAAACGTCGGACCTGAGAGGCAAAGAGTTGACATTAAACATGCGTAAACATAACAGCAATGCAGCACAAATTTACTCTAACATTTACTGTAACTTCAATCCAAATGCAAGATTTACATATGCACAAACTCATTTGCATAATCCTTAGCATATTCAGGCTGACCTTGCCAGGCAAAAAGTAGCCATTTTTGAATATGCGCAGGAAGTATGCGATGGAGAAACAGCCGAACATCAGGCACATGGACAGCAGGGCGGTGTTGGGGTAGGAACGGTAGCGGATGCTGGTTGCCGTGGTTACGTTGCCCGTGGAACCATCCAGAAAGGTGTGGCGCACGACGACTGGCTGCCACGGGTCCGTGGTGTTCAAGTGCTCATAGTTGAGATTAAGAGGATGAGCCTTAAAAGTCTGCGATTGAAAAGAAAAGGCAGGAGTTAAATTCCATGTCATGTTTCAGTTTTTCACGTTTCTCAACGAGCTCTTGAAGCGGTACATTTGTGGAAATTATAACGTTGGCATGAAGCTAACAGGGCTTAGTTTTAAGCACTTAGACTTCATGTTGTGTTCTAGAGTTCAGGAAAACACCTTCATGAACGGATTACAAACTTGACGGTCATTAAAAATGAATCAAAAATCGGTATGGAAACAGCAAATAGACATGAGTGAGTACATTGGCAAGTTTGGTGAAGGTCTCGTAGATGAAGATGAGAGAGATGAGGATGGAGAAGATCTCCTGGGTGAAGCGAGAGATGAAGCGGACCAGGAAGCTGCCCTCGAGCGCCACAGTCAGTACCACGATGACCATGAGCCACATGCCGATCCACACCCTGCCTACGAGGTACTCCACGTCCTGAGCCCTGCAGAACTGGGGGACCACACACACACACACACACACACACACACACACACACACACACACACACACACACAGAGCAGTAAACAGCAAATGGTCAAACGGTCCCCATGTTTTTAACATTTGCAAGAACATGTTATAAATGTAGACTATTGTGATTGAGTGTGTATGGTGTGTGTGTGCGTGCATGTGTGTGTGTAGTAGAAAAAGCCGCTATTGTTGGCGATTTCAATATTCGCTTTGATAGTGATCCTCTGAGATCAGCCTTTAGTTCCACATTACAATCAACTGGTTTCACCCAATGTATAAGAGAATCCACACACTCTTGTGGACATAGGCTTCACTTAGTACTGACATATGGCGTACACACAGAGAACGCAGTTATACTACCCAGTTGGATGCCATGTCAGACCATTCCCTAATTTCATTTGAACTACGCATGAGCCACAATATAGTAACCTCGCCTCGCTACCACACCAGATGCACGATCACGTCAGCCACTGCATTTAGACTTATTGCAAATCTCCCAGACTTATCATTTGTGACTAGGAACCCCATGGATCTTGATTAAATAACCGAATGCTTAGATTCAGTATTCTGCTGAACACTCAATGATGTTGCTCCACTTAAGAATACAAAAAATTAGGGGCAAAAAAATTGTACATTGGTGCAATGATCACATTCACAATTTAAAATAAAACACTCAAAAAATAGAACTTAAATGGCGTTTTATTGTAGTCTTCCAGCTTGCATAGAAGGAGAGCCTTCTCAAGTATAGAAAAGCACATATGACTACTCAAAGAGCTTATCTCTCAACCCTAATAGAAAATAACAGAAATAATCTTAGATTTCTATTTAGTACAATTATACATCTAACTAGGAATAAAACTGACGCCAAAGCTCAGGTTACAACATCACACAGTAATAATCAATTCATGAATTTCTTTAATGAGAAAATGAAGCACATTAGAGATTACATCCAGAGTATTATCATGACATCGGGAAGCTACTTAGAGATCAGAACAACCAAGCCAAAAACAACTCTAGAATCCTTTACACCTATCCAAGAGCCAGAACTTAAATCTTTGATCTCGCACTCAAAATCCTCCACTTGCTTACTAGATTCAGTGTCCACAAACTTTTTAAGGTATTCCTACCTGAAGTAATTTAATCTTTACTACATCCTTGAAGTCATCCTTGAACCTTGGCTACATTCCTAAATCATTCAAATTAGCATTAATCACACCACTTATCAAAAAAATCTAACCTCGATCCATGTGAGCTGTCAAACTACAGGATGATCTCAAGCCTTCCATTTATTTTCTGAGATCCTAGAAAAAGCTGTAGCTTAGTAGCTAAACTCATAACTGAATCAGAACCCTGATACATGAAGTCTTTCAGTCAGGGTTGCTACCAGTTTGTTAACATAACAGACTTCTCAGCATACAACAAGGTTAGCTATGGTGTCCCACAAGGATCTGTTCTAGGGCCTCTGCTTTTTTTACATATGCTACCTCTAGGTGACATTATAAGTAAACACTGTGCTAGTTTCCACTGCTACGCCGATGACACTCAGCTATATGTCTCAGCCATCTTTCTTCACCTTAGGAACATTTCAAAGATTAGGAAAATGCTCTTCTCACATGAAAAGCTAGTCCATGCATTTACCACTTCCAGACTACCACTTGGACTACTGTAATGCTTTACTACCTGGTTGTAGCATTAAGTGCCTAAACAAGCTCCAGCTAGTTCAAAATGCAGCAGCCAGAGTTTTACTAGAACTAGAACATTTTTATCACATCACACCTATCTTAGATACTTTACATTGGCTCCCAGTAAAATTTTGTATTGATTATAAAAAACTTCTAATAACCTACAAAGCACTGAATGGTCTTGCCCCACAGTGCCTTAGACAACTCTTAGTGCATCGCAATCCATCATGTCTGTTTAGATCAAAAGGTGCAGGCTCTTTACTAGTACCAAGTATAAGAAAATCTACTGCAAGGGCCAGAGCCTTTTCCTATAAAGCTCCTACATTATGGAATAACCTTCCTGTAAATGTTCAAGATTCAGACGCATTCTCAATATTTAAGGTTAGGCTGAAAACCTCTCTGTACAGTCAGGCATTTTATTAACTACTTCCCATCTTATGTAAAGATGTAGATCTTGGGGTCCATGGGCATTGAGAGTTATAGTAAACTGGCACGTTATGATGCCGTCACTTCACCTCTCTTTTGTCACTCAAGTTTGATTGAGAGCGGCGGAGTGCTGATGTTCCAGGGTGCCCTCATGCCTGTGGTTCCTTCTGGCTCTTTCCTTCTAGCTGTGCTGCCGGAGTCCATCATTGCACATTAGAATTCCTCGTATCTAGACATGCTTAATCTAGTCTCTCTTTCTGCCGAGGCACACCCACCCCTGATGTCATGATATTACTGAGCCTCAACCCATCTCGGGTACCATGGCTACTCCTACCACCCTCTGATGTCCCCTGCTGTAGCCCACCACACCTCAACCCAATCCATCTACTCTTCGTTGCCCTTAATGGATGTTTTCTTGCGAAATGTCATGATGTTACCGAACCTCTACCTGTCTCAGCTGCCATGGCTCTTCCCACCGCAATTGTTGGACTAGCAATTGTTACTATTGTGGTGACTGTTATCAGCCAGAGGAGGATGTCCCCCCTTTTGAGTCTTGTTCCCTCTCAAGGTTTCTTCCTGGTGCTCTAGGGAGTTTTTGCTGGTCACTGTCGCCCTTGGCTTGGACTCAGGCATTTATAAAGCTGCTTTGTGACAACATCTGTTGTAAAAACATTATATAAACAATTTTTGATTTGATGTGTGTGTGTGTGTGTGTGTGTGTGTATGCGTCTGTCTGTCTTACCCCATAGAAGGCTTCCTCGAACACCAGCAGTGGTCCAGAGAAACCAATGATAAGGACTGGCTGAGCGGCGAGAAGACAGAAGATGACACCCTGTACTGCAGTAGACAGCATCAGCTCCGACACACCCATCATGTTGTCCACTTTATCAGCTGTGGCAGGGGAAGGAGCAAATGGAAACATGTCATTTGAATGTTTTTTTCAGTGCCAATCAAAGTAGCATGCATAGAAGCTATGGTTTTCTAGTCAGGGATTGAAATAAAATAAGATGCATTATTCTCTTTGTGTTACAGTCTATACACGCACACGCAAACACACAAAAATGCATATACACATACACACATCTAGAGATCGCTACAGTTGTAAAAAAATATAAGAAAACAATGATTATAATCCCTATAGTATAATGGCTAATATGGCTATCAACAACCTCCAATGTGCCTCAAAACATTCATCAGGGAGCAAAACAGATCTTACAGAACACCAGGCTCTTCGTACTGGTGTTCCACCAGTGGGAATCTGTGTTCTGCTGGTCTGTCCTGGAAACTTCTTTTTATAACCACTGCACAAAAATAATACAGCCCAAGACAAATATGAATTTCATAAGGAGTTCATCATTAAACATTTTATTGACTGTAATACCTCTTTTGTTATCTATAGGCTGGAATGCCCCAGTTGTAAAGTTTTTTTTTTGTTTGTTTTTTTTTACACTGGGAGGACAAAAAGATGTTTCCAGGACAGGATAGTGGAACACAAATATTTCGTTCACACAGGGAATGTAAATTAACCTATGGCTAGAAACTGTCTGGACTTTCATAACAGTAACACTAACCCAGTAACAGTAACTGGATAACAGTAACCCATCCACACGACGTGTCACATTCCACTTTCCATACAAAAGGGTGACAGGCAAAGAAAACATTCCCAAAAGGAATACCTTTAAATAGACAAATTACAGGCTACTAAACATCTGGGCCTAAATGAGGAACTGGGGTTTATTTTCTGAACATCTTTCTATTTTTCGTAAGCATTGTAAGTGTTTGTATTCATGTCGTTGCACTTTAATTCAACTATAATGAATATTCTGAACCAAGTCTGTTTCTGCGCTACAATCTGTTGTAGTTCAGCTTTGGCGAATACTCTGACGCCATCTACTGGAGGTTGTACACATTTACACCATGTCTAGGTCACATCATCGTCATGTCCTACAGGTGGAAGACCACTAGAAAAGTGACAGATGTTTTGTGAGACTCCGAGATTCTGTTTGTCTCACAAATTAATGCGTCAAAAGTTGTTTTAAAGTCTTTAAAATATCTTAAATATGTTAAATATGACTTAGGCGTTATAATAAAGACAGTATAATCATTAAAGAAATGCACGCACGCACACACACACACACACACACACACACACACACACACACACACACACACACACACACACACACACACACACACACACACACACACACACACACACACACACACACACACACACACACACACACACACACACACACACCTAGCAGGCCTCCAAAGGTGATTGCAGGGGAGAGGGCAGCGAAGTAGATGAAGATGACAGCAGCAAGAACCTGAGCGTTGAGGCCGTCGGTGATGTCACTAACGTAGTGCCGGTACCGCCTCTTCACGTCCCGGATCACGCCTCCAAACGGAATTCCCGAACGCAACAACGGGTCCTCCTCCGGACGCTCTCTTGCACTGGACACTGAGGACAGAAAAGTTGCAGGCTGTTGGTGTCCTGTTAGTAATATATTATTAGGATTTACCAATTAGAATTATTGGTAATAGGTTTGTTCATCGTCCGTAATTAACTCCATTTCCAGTTTATTACATGCAGTTGGTATGTAATTACATTTATGAAAAGTATTTATGTATGAGTCAACGTGTGTGTGTGTATGTCTGAGAGAGAGAGTGAGAGCATACGTAGTATATGTAGGTGTTCCATGTCTGCTTACGTTTGCGGGGTTTGAAGTCAAGGTGGGGCTGAGAGTCATGGGGGCGGAGCCTCTCCTGCAGGAGCTTCTTTTGGAAGCCGATGATTGGTGCGAGCATGGCTTCGTTCTGGATCTCGGTGGGCGGGATCACAACGCTGCAGTCCATGAAACTAGCCACGGCATCAGCCACCTCCCTGTCACTCTGAGCATGGCTCACCGCCTGACTGAACACCTGTGGTGTGTGTGTGTGTGTGTGTGTGTGTGTGTGTGTGTGTGTGTGTGTGTGTGTGTGAGTGTGTGTGTGTGTGTGTGTGTGTTTGCATGTGTGTGTGCACATAATGCACATATAGGTCATCAGTGACAGTAACGACTATTTACAACAGTAGATTTAAAAAACAAAACAAAAAGCAAAGTCATAGGACACTCAAGCAAAACACCCACTATTAGAAACCAATCCCCCACTATTAGAACCCAATGCCCCACTGTTAGAACCCAATGCCCCACTGTTAGAACCCAGTCCCCCACTGTTAGAACCCAATCCCCCACTATTAGAAACTAATCAGCCACTATTAGAAACTAATCTGCAAAGACCTTCCACAGGTGATAGATCCCGGGATGTAATAAGACTTATTATTCCTCTATAACTGATGTGAAGCACATTGAATTGCCGCTTTGTATAAAAGTGCTACACAAAAAACTTGCCTACCAAAATTCAAAAGAAGTGAAACATCTAAATCTTACTCCTATACTCATATTTTCAAAGACTAGTCACCCACACTTGTGGCCAAAGTAATCTTGTTTCATCAGTTTTAACCACAACAATACATTACTAAAATCATGTTTATTAGAAATGTTAGAAATAAAAAAATAAATAGATAAATAACTGGAGACTTTAGCAATTTGCTCAAAATACTTCACTTTTCGTACAATTCTTTACAATCTGAAATTATTTAAAAGGACCAACATTGCCTCAACATACAGCAAGTTGCCAGTCCTAAATTTGTGGGTCAACCCTTTGCAAATATTTCAGTTTTCCTAGTTTACACCAGATTTCTCACAGTTTATTTGCTGACTCATTTTCTGTCTTTGAGCAGAAAAAAGCTCAAGGAACCCTCAGGACAGGACAGGACAGATGACCAATGAGACAGAGTCCAGCTAGAGGGCAGGACATGCTACATAAACCTCCTGCAAACCGTTCCTATTAGGAATCACATGGTTGTGGTGCATCAGCCAATTACCCACGCCAGCCTCCTGGCCCTCATTGCCCTGCCCCCGTGCCATGGCCCCGCCCCTGAACCTGGGCCCCGCCCCTCACTTTATCAGCCAGCAGGGCAGCCATAGCATGTCCGGTGTCGTGGTAGTCCATTTCACTCTTGGTGGGGCCCACCAGGAGGAAGAGCAAGCGCACAGGGCCCAGGGCCTGCAGAGCGTCCAGGACTGCAGCCTCTCTCAGCTGGACCAGGGCCATGGCTGGCCTCTCCAGGGAGTCCAGCGCACCTGATACACACACACACACACACACACACACACACACACACACACACACGCACACACAGTGGAGAAAATCATTATTTGCTCCCCTGCTGATTTTGTAAGTTCACCCCCTTACAAAGACATGAACAGTCTATAATTTTCATGGTAGGTTTATTTTAAGAGCAAAATAAGTATTTGATCCCCTACCAACCAACAAGAAATCTGACCCCTACAGACCAGTTATGTGCCCATGAGGCACACAAATTAGTCCTGTCCCTTTAAGAAGGTACTCTTAATCTCACCTCGTTATGTGTATAAAAGATACCTGTCACAGAATCAATATCTTCCATTCAAACCTCCCGACCACCAAATAGCTGTCAAAGGACGTCAGGGACAAGATTGCAGACCTGCAAAAGGCTGGAATGGGCTACAAGAACATCAGCAAGAAGCTTGGTGAGAAAGACACCACTGTTGGCACGATAATTCGAAAATGAAAGAAACACAAGATAACAGTCAATCGCCCTCACTCTGGAGTTCCATGTAAGATCTCACCTCGTGGGGTAGGATGATTCTGAGAAAGGTGAGGTATCAGCCCAGAATTACACAGGAGAAGCTTGTTAATGATCTCAAGGGAGCTGGGAGCATAGTCACCAAGAAAACCATTAGTAACACACTTCACCATAATGGATTGTGATTCTGCAGTGCCCACAAAGTCCCTCTGCTCAAGAAGGCTCATGTACAGGCCCATCTAAAGTTTGCCAGTGAACACCTGAATGATTCAGAGAAGGCTTGGGAGAATGTGATGTGATGAGACCAAAATTGAGCTCTTTGGCTTCAACTCCTGTTTGGAAGCAAAGAAATGCTGGATATGACCCCAAGAACACCATCCCCACTGTCAAACATGGAACTGGAAACATTCTGCTTTGGGGCTGTTTCTCTGCTAAGGGTACAGGAAGACTTCGCCGAATTGAGGGGCAGGTGAATGGGGCCATGTAGCGCAGAATCCTGAATGAGAACCTCCTGGGCTCAGCCAGAACACTGAAGATAGGTCGTGAATGGGTCTTCCAGAATTACAATGACCCAAAACATATGGCCAAGGCAACAAAGCAGTGGCTTAAGAAGAAGCACATTAAGATTGTGGAGTGGCCTAGCCAGTCTCCAGACCTTAATCTCATAGAAAATCTGTGGAGGGAGCTCAAACTTCGAGTTGCCAAGCGACAGCTTCGAAACCTTCAGGATTTGGAGAATGTCTGTAAAGAGGAGTGGGCCAAAATCCCCTCTGAGACGTGTGCAAACCTGGTGACCAACTACAAGAAACGTCTGACCTCTGTGATTGCCAACAAGGGTTTCTCCACCAAGTACTAAGTCATGTTTTGCTTGATCAAATAAGTATTGCACTTACTCAAATACAAATGAATTCATAACCTTAATAATAGTTTAACAGTGAAAGTACCAATTTTTGTAAAAAACAAAACAAAACAAAACGTGTACCAGAAGGTACCACAAGGTGGAGTGGAGTGTACATTAACAATGCCTGTACTTTAAGAACCATTTAAAAAGTCGTCTATTTAATATAGCAGTCACAACATTTGTAGGGAGTGCAGAGCAGTTAATAGATGTAATCCACAGTCATGCTTACCTACAAACAGCACAGAAACTTCCACACTTTCAAGAGCATCTCTCTGCAACAGACATATAATACAAATATTTATTTATAACAGAAAAGAGCTATACTGGGAAAGCCACAACCAGTTTTTAAAATATAATATTTTGGTTTATTTTCCTTTGGTTTGGTTTATTTGATACTTGATTTACTTTGTTTTCCATATTGTCATTAAATGACCAAAACTGGTACATTTGTCAAAAATAACTAAAAGAAATCATCAATTAGTGTTATGCAAATAAAAGTATATTGATTAGTTAAATTGCTTGCTTATATAAGACATACTGGTACAGTGAGAGAATTTTCTTACCCTCTCTGCAACAGAGAATGTTTGCATTTCCAGGGTTGAGGTCAGAGCCTGTGCTTCTGCTGATTGGCTAAGGAGAGTGAGACCAAAAATTATTAGTACCATAATAAATTATTCATGAGTATATCATTAAAAATATCATTGGCTTTATTGTTAAAATCTAAATCAATTTCTAAATAAATTATTACATAAACCGAAGTTTATTAACAAACCATTTTAGAGGTTTCAAACCCCGTTTCTGGAAGGAAGCTGCAGGTTAGAAGCATGAATTCACTTCAGTTTGTACCTGCCACTCTGTCTCACGGCTTGGAGAAGCCCATCCCGGTCTTCAGGCCTGATCTCCTTCTTGGTGACCATCTCGTCCACGATCTTCTCAGCGATGCCAGAGAGTGAGCGTTCCTCCACGTCCAACAGCACCACTCCTGACAGCATGGTGTGGAAAAAAGAACAAAACAAAAAAACATGCAAGATAAAGAGGATGGAAAAATGACCAGGTAAAGTCTAAGAGGTATTTGACAGAAAAGGGGTAGATGTTGGAGCAGATGGACTAGGGTCAGGGGCAGAGTTCTCAAGGGCCAGGGGCATTTGTGGTAGTTATCAGCCCCATCTCAACCAGCCAGTGCTTCTGTTACACTCCCTCTCACATTCCTCGCTGACCCTGGAAACCAGACTAACCTGTTCAGCTCACACTACAATAAGAAGAGGAGATGGGAGGCAACAGGATGAACTCTGGGTGAACTTCAACTTGGGCTTATAGTTCACCCTGGCAAATTAATGCCTGATATAAGCTAAATCTAGCTCAGGTGACAGTGATCTGTGACCTAACAAAGCTGCTGGTGTCATAGAGCTGTGACAGTCTGTGATGACCTCATGAGGCTGCTGGTGTCATGGAGCCCTGTGACTTGAGCTGTGTAACTCACTTATGACCTCACAATGCTGCCAGTGTGATAGAGCTGTTTAACTCAGTGATGACCTCACAATGCTGCCAGAAGAATAGAGCTGTATAACTCAGTGATGACCTCACAATGCTGCCAGTGTAACAGAGCCGTGTAACTCAGTGATGACCTCACAATGCTGCCAGTGTGATAGAGCTGTGTAACTCAGTGGTGACCTCACAATGCTGCCAGTGTGATAGAGCTGTGTAACTCAGTGGTGACCTCACAATGCTGCCAGTGTGATAGAGCTGTGTAACCCAGTGATGACCTCACAATGCTGCTGGTTTGAAGGAGTTGTGTGATTTAGGGATGACCTCACAATGTTGCCAGTGTGATAGACCTCACCAGTTTCCATGGTCCTGTAGACCTGCACCAGGCTCTTGAAGGTCAGGTAAGAGATGCGTGGTAATCCCCAGTGGCCCGCCTCAGGGTCATAGTTCTCCTTGTAGCCTGCCCATTGGCCCATCTCCTGCATGTGGCCCTGCTGGTTATGGTCCATCATCAGTTTGGTCAGCTCAACAAAAGCCTAGGGGAAAGGCAGAGGGTAAGGCTGCACAAAATATCATTTGTTAATTATTATTACAATATTGCAATGCTGATACTGTCAAGGGGGCACCATTTAACTAAGTCCTCTGACAGATCCCTGCTTTATGTTTCTTGGGTCTTTTTGTAAAGAACCACTTTGAATAATGTTTTGTATGGATCATTTGGTATAATTAAATGAAATAGTAAAATATTCACACAGTGTAACAAAACCTATGCCACATGCCTGGTGTAAGCAGATCCTGAGACCATGCTGAGTGTGTTACACTGACATTGTATTACTAACACTGACAGTGTGTTACTAACCCTGACACTGTATGTGTGTGTTACTGACAGAGAAATTGTGTGCTACTGTGCTGAGTGTATTACTAAAACTGACATTGTGTGTGTGTGTTTCCTCTTCCATGGTGACTGATACATGCTGGCTCCTGTTTAATCTGCAAATACCAGGAGTATAAAAGGCATGCTACAAGTGTGTGTGTGTGTGTATGTGTATGTGTGGTGTGTGTGGTGTGTGTGTGTGTGTATGTGTGTGTGTGTGTGTGTGTGTATGTGTGTGTGTGTGTGTGTATGTGTGTGTGTGTGGTGTGTGTGTGTGTGTGTGTATGTGTGTGTGTGTGTGGTGTGTGTGTATATGTGTGTGTGTGTGTGTGTAGTTTAGAAAACAGTACACAGAATATTGCTTTGCCATGTTAGCATGTTAGGTTTGGTCCTCCTTGAAGCCTGTGCTTACCAAACAGTCTCCTCGCGTTCCTGTTGTTGTTCAGGTTATCAGCACAGCACGTTCAGTGGGATAACAGCACAGTTGACAAAATGATCAGATTAACATTTTGATGGGACAGGTGGAAAAATGTAAGATAATAAATTCTGGCAGCTTTTCAACTGACCGAACACGTGTTCAGGATGTTGATCTAACAGTTGGATGATCTTTTCTCTAACAATGTATCTAATAAAGTATCACATTTTCCCAATGAATGAGGCATTCGTTTATTTCTCCAGTCTTTCAATATTTAATAAACTATGGGCAATATGGGCAATAAACTATGGGCAACTATGGGCAATATAGCGTCAAAGGTTCTGGTCCATTTTTAGTAGCCCAGTCATAGGTCTGTCCTCATGGAAAGAGGCAGGGATAAGATAGCATCTACCAATGAATGATAAAAGGAAGAGAGGCGGGGCAGGATGGCCTCTACCAATTAATGATAAAAATTATTTTTTAATTTCCCATAAGACATCTCAGTAAGCCATGTCTAACAGGAAATTGTATGATACATATTTGGGTCCAAGTGTCAAGTGAGTTTCTCTAAAGTTCCATTAAACTTTATCAATAATGTCTGATAATTAACGACTTCAACTATTTCGACTTGAATAATGCTCCTAGTAGTTTGCCAGCAGACTATAACTACTTGCTAATATGCATCTCAGCCAAGCAGGTTTTGAAAAGGATTGTTTTTCACTTTTACCTAGTATCTTGCTTTTAATTGACACAAAATTATACAAGTCATCTTCAATCAGGGCACTGAACAGACGTGCCCAGTGACTGAGCTTCGAGCTTGTATCCAGCCCAAATGAAGAGCAATGAGGAGCGATCACATCAAAACACATTCTAAGAGCCCCTGGCCACAAAACTGAGCACTGCATGTTTTCAGACCGATTTGAAAATGGTCTAGGCAAATTACGTTAGATCTCTAAATGCTACCAAGAGTTTCAGGTTTCAGTTAAAGGGCTGCAGGGTTTGCATTGGGCCTGTTTTGGCAAACCCTGTTCTATTCTTCACAGTGACGTTTGTGATCAACCCTCATCTGGAAGCCAACTGTTTATGACCAAGACAAAGAAGGAAGTGCCAAAGATCAAAGACTGGTGCTTTTTACGTGTGTGTGGCTCTGTTCTCTTTCGTATTGTGTGGAACAAATTAAAAACATGAAAATAGGAATAAGAAAAGGATGACAAAAGAAATTAAATAAAGGTTTGAATTTGTCTAAACTTAGTAACCGTCAATTGCTGGTCTAGATATTTTATTTCTGTTTTAGATCCAAATACAGGTTGCTGTTTCCATAACATCAGGGCAGACATACTGAGTGATACATATATTCAGATCAAAGGTGTCAAATCCGTTTTGACACACACAGGAACACAAACCTATATAAAAGTAAAACCTACACAGATACGTACACAGTGTAGGTGTGTGTCCATGTGTGTATGCGGCTCTGCGTGTGTTTGTGTGTGTGTGCGCGTGTGCATGTGTAAGTGTACATGTGCATGTGTGTGTGTGTGTGTGTGTGTGTGTGTGTGTGTGTGTGTGTGTGAGTGTGTGTGTGTGTGTGTGTGTGTGTGTGTGAGTGTGTGAGTGTGTGTGTGTGTGTGAGTGTGTGTGTGTGTGAGTGTGTGTGTGAGTGTGTGTGTGTGTGTGTGTGTGTGTGTGTGCGTGTGTGTGTGTGTGTGTGTGTGTGAGTGTGTGTGTGTGTGTGTGTGTGTGTGTGTGTGTGTGTGTGTGTGTGTGCATCAATATCGCTTTTTTTCCTTTTCATCCTCGTGCGGGTGTGTGTGGGGCCAAGTGAATCTTTGCGTAGGACATTTTAAAGAGGTCTATTGGCAACATACTTCCACTGTGATAAACAAAAACACAAACAATAAAATGAACAATTGTGTGCTTTTGCAAATCTCTAAAAGCTTATTTTTATTTGTTACATGAAACTAGAATGAAAACATTTTTATATGAAATCAAATTTCTTTATATAGCAGATGTTTTCTGTTACATAACAGATGTTGTCACAAAGCAGCTTTACAGATGTCCAAGTCCAAGCCCCCAGTGAGCAAGCCAAGGTTGACGGTGGTAAGGAAAAACTCCCTATAGAGTATGAGGAAGAAACCTTGAGAGGACCCAAGACTCAAAGGGGGGGGGGGGGGGGGGGGAGACGTTCTCCTCTGGCCAACAACGGTCATCACTATACTAACAATTTTAAGAGAAAAATAAATAAATAAATAAATATTAAATTGAAAAAATGAATGTCTTGTCTTGTCCTGGTGGTGTATATGTGTTCGAACGTGAATGTCCATCATTTATATGTATCTAGTATTAATGTATTAATATTAATAAGTATTATTAATATGTAATAATAATAAGTATTAGTATTAGTATTAAAATGAGTATTAAAATTAATTGAACAGTGTCTCTTAACATGTTCTGAGCCATGCATCCCCACAGTAGTTGGAACTTCTCTCTATCTGGATAAGCATCTCTATTGGAACTTCTCTCATCTGGATAAGCATTAAAATTAAAAGTCCAGAAATGTTCAGAATTTTGAATTTTTTGGTCTAGTTTTGTCTAGTCCTGCTACAGTAGAGGGAGTTGCTTTCTTGACTCTCTCTTTCATATTCTGCCCATCTCAAATACGGAGGTTCGGTTACTAGAGGTTTAGGGTACTAGAGGTTTAGGGTATTATTACTGCATTATTATTGTTTATTAAAACAGGATTCTGTTTAGTCTTGCTGGAGTTCCATTTTGCAATACATTTTAATTTGTGTTATCGCAAATAATCTACAAATGATCTACAAATCGCATTTGTCATGATACTGCCATCTTTTACAATAAGCTAAAGTTTTTAACAATGAATGAGCTCAGTCACATGTAAACATGACTGTATTATATACTGGATAGATTTAACCAATTTAGACAGACTCACTTACCACCTGCTGTCAGTATCCAGACCACATGGAGAGAATAATATCTGACCTCCAAGACCACAAGAGCACACGTCATAGAAACTGCATTTGTATCTACAGCTCTGATATATACTACCCAGAGACACACCCCTGCACATATAACCACATACAGACAGGTTCTTTCACACACACACACACACACACACACACACACACACACACACACACACACACACACACACACACTCTCTCTCTCTCTCTCTCTCTCTCTCTCTCTCTCTGTGTCTCTCATTCTCTCTCTATTCACATACACGTACACATACACACACAGGAACACAAACCTATATAAAAGTAAAACAGATACAGACGTACACAGTGTGGGTGTGTGTCCATATGTGTTTGCAGCTCTGTGTGTGTGTGCATGCATGTGTGAGTGTATGTGTACATCATGTGTGTGTGTGTGTTTGTTTGTGTGTGCGTATGTTAATGCATGTGTGTGTGTGTGTGTGTGTGTGTGTGTGTGTGTACACCTGTGCTCTTATGCACATATCCCTCGCCACATCTTATCACACTCACACCGGCTTGTTTAACCTAAACACACCCTGAATGTTCACCAGTCCCATACTCACCTTCAACAGCTCCAGGCACAGAGTACATCTGGAGGAAAACTGCTTCCTCTTCTCTCTCTGCGCCTCTCTCCTCTCTATTCCTTCCCAGAGGAGAACAGGAAGGAGCAGACAGGCATCTGGGCTCTCCGGGTCCCAGCACAAGACCGGGAAGAAAGTCCGGGGCGTCAGCCCAGAGAGAGAGATGTTATCTAGGATGGAAGCAGACACTGAGTCCCTGAATCTTACAGGCAGGCATAGAGGGCATACGCACAGCAATTAACATGACAGTGAGCAGAATCTTTCGCCTGCATCTTGTCTTTATTTCCTTTTTCTTCCACACTGAAGGTTAGAAGTCATGTGACCAATAGTGTTGCCCAACAGTTAGCGGATACCTGCATGTAACACACTGTTTACACTGAAGCGGCAAAATATTACATACTCCGTGTGATTGGAAGGGAAGCTTGCTGTCAGTTTGTCATGTGTGTGTTGTGTGCGCGTATTCTCTTTGGATCAGTGAACAAAGACTGTGAGTGGTTTGAAGAGACAGCTGACGGCTTACCGAGGGAGGCCTGGATGTAACTGTGCGTGTTTCCTTTATTATGAGATACAAACAGTAACCAGAGTTGTTGGATATATGTGAAAACAAGAGAATGAAAGTGAAGGGCAAGGGAGAAAGAGAGAGTGACAGAGCATGAGATAGAGAGGTAGACAGTAGGAGATAGACAGTATGAGATAGAGGGAGAGTATGAGATAGAGGTAGACAGTAGGAGATAGACAGTATGAGATAGAGGGAGAGTATGAGATAGAGGTAGACAGTAGGAGATAGACAGTATGAGATAGAGGGAGAGTATGAGATAGAGGTAGACAGTAGGAGATAGACAGTATGAGATAGAGGGAGAGTATGAGATAGAGGTAGACAGTAGGAGATAGACAGTATGAGATAGAGGGAGAGTATGAGATAGAGGTAGACAGTAGGAGATAGACAGTATGAGATAGAGGGAGAGTATGAGATAGAGTATGAGAGAGTATAAGATGAAAGCATGAGATAGAGTTTGAGATAGACAGTATGAGAGAGTATGAGATTATTAGAGAGAGATGGAGAGAGAATGAGATAACCAGAGTATGACACAGGGTAGATTCCTTTCCTCCAAATATGCATGTACCTACAAAGAACGTCAAAGACACAGTCAAACCAGTGCACGCAGATTCACAGCCAGTAAAGTTCTGACTTACAGATCTCACTCTCTCTGCTTACTGCAATAACTGCACCGCTTGCTTTACTCAGATGGCCACGGGACTTTCTTGTAGCCAGATCGGCTTGCTTTCTAATGACAATGAGCTTGACATGACAGACTGCTTTCTAATGACAACGAACATAACACTACAAAACCGCCTTTTGATTTTTGAAATTTGTATAGAACAGAACAATCGGGGTTGCGGTTCTTTACCAGTATTGCATGCTGTGTGTAGTGTTCTGTGTTGTGAGTTATGTTACATGTTGTAAGTTATGTGTTGTGTATAGTGTTGTAAGTTGTGCTGTATGTTGCATGTTGAATTCTGCTGTATGTTGTATGAGGTGTGTAGTGTTGTGATTAGTGTTGTGATCTGTGTTGTGTGCATAGTGAGTTGTGTTGTGTGTTGTGAGTTGTGTAGTGTTTTGTATAATCTTGTGTGTAGAGTTGTGTTGTCAATGCCGTGGTCTCTCCTTCAGGTTCTGTCGCGTCGTCCGTGGCTCTGTGTCTCTTCTCACCTGTGCTGTGAAACGTGTCTGCGCTGGTGGCTGTGTTTACTGTAAACTGCCCCCCAAGCGCAGGGGTTAACCTCCAAGTTATGAGCACCCTGCAGGCTTTTTGTCAAGCTCCAGTGGAGGACGCTGCCACCATGACACACAGAAGACTGGGATTAGAGTTAGAGTTACAAATGACCCACAGATCACGGCTTCTGAGGATTACGGAATTTTGGTGTGTGTGGAAAGAAACACCCTTTCCCTTATAGAGCATCCTTTGAAGTTGACACTATCAATAAACGATAGGTATTAGGAGAAATATAGCCAAATGTGCAAATTATTTTTGTAAAGGGGTATGTGATTATATGATGCTATATTTTACCACATATCAGCATATATTACTATATATATTTCTATATAACGATCTTACAATATGTCTGACAGTGAATTAAAGCAATCTTAAGATTTATGAACTATAGACAAGGAATTGAGGGAGTTGAGTGTGTACATGGTGTCTTATGTGAGCACTAATATGTCGTTACCAAGATTACCTGAAGTGAGAAGCATGAGGTTTGGGCAGTGTCCTGACTGGTTTGGGCAGTGTCCTGACTGGTTTGGGCAGTGTTCTGACTGGTTTGGGCAGTGTCCTGACTGGTTTGGGCAGTGTTCTGACTGGTTTGGGCAGTGTCCTGACTGGTTTGGGCAGTGTTCTGACTGGTTTGGGCAGTGTCCTGACTGGTTTGGGCAGTGTCCTGACTGGTTTGGGCAGTGTTCTGACTGGTTTGGGGATAACTACTAATAGGTCTTTTGCTGAATATTGTTCTAATGAATACCATGAAGAACCTGGAAATGCAGCAAACAACAGCTACTGTTACTGGACTTCATCTTAAGCACTGTGTGCTGTTGGCAATGATGATGATGATGATGATGATGATGATGATGATGATGAAAATGCTCAATTAATAAATCAATTGATAAATGTATGTATGAATGAATGAATGAATCAGAGATATATCATCTGTTTTGTGCCATGGCAGGTCTGTCTGTGTCTCTCCAACGACCTGCTAACCCATAACAATATACTGATGCAGTGATGTAGGGCACCAGTACGTACATATGTAATTTTCACGTCCAGAATGTTCATGTTCATGCCATTATGCAAAGCAATCTAATGAACTCTGCTCACAGGTCTCCATTAGGCTTTTTTAAGATTACGTTTTCCCTTAACCACTGACTCTGCTGACATCAGGGACAACTGCACTTTAATTTCCCAGTAGTTTACATAGAAGAAGCTGATTTATCATATCATATACTGTTTTACTTCCATCTGCTCCACCCCCTTCCCAAACTCCGCCCCTGAACTCCAGCCCGTCAAATCCGACTGTCCACTATTTCCCGATAAAACTAAGAAAAAACTCAATTAATTCCTTTCTTCCTTCATTTAATCAGACCATTAAGTTGAACAGATCAGTTTACCTCCTCCCTAACAAATCCTAGCTCACATATTCCTATCAATGAAATAATTATAATTAAAATAAAAGGTACCATTGTGTACGTTGCAGGAAATCACTGGAGATCTAATTACTCTAGAGAAAAAGCGCTAGCTGTTCAGCACCCATCTGGTCAGCTGGAGAAATTTGGCCTCTGTCTCTCCTCCACTGTAATAGAAAAAACTTCAAACGTCCCTTTCCAAGAGGGCCCATGTTTCCACGTGTGCAGTACATGCATGCACTGAAGGACAGCGTGTGATCGTGAACGCGATTTGAGCTCAGTAAAGCGTGCAGCTTTAAATCCTGCTCGACTTAATTACCTGGAACATAAAAAAACAAAAAAACAAAACAAAAAAAACCACACCTTTATCTTTAGTTTGTATTGCGGAAGAGTCGAAAATCTGCAGCACATGATTAGACGTTCTCGGTGGGTTCTCCAGCGGGCCTAAGGGGATCGAAGCAGGAAATATCCTTTTTGAAAGTATATCTGTGAGTTTTTAAAGGACTAAACGTTTCAGACTTGGACAATCGGTCATAACAATGCCAACTGCGGAAGGATGGCACACGACAATAAACTGGAACACACTCAAACGGATCACATGCAGAACCAGGTATAAAGGGAATGTATCCTAGAGACGTAAGCCTGTAAAATATATCATGGAAATGAACAAATAACCCCTTCCATATAGAACAGGTAAAGGATCCATGAAAAAGGTTCACAAGGACATTAACTTATTCGGCCAGCTCAGAGTTCCAGGGTATGGTTATAGTATATCCGTGGATAGCGGTGGACCGCTATACTATCAGAGGCCGCTGAGATTCATACAATTACGTCCACTAAAATAACTTCAGAGCAAAAAAGAAGGACAAGAAATGTTGTGCATTCAGCAAAACGTTTTCACTGCGAATGGCATATCCACTGCCAACACGCAAAATTAACTACAGCTGGTAAGTGAGAACCTCGGTTTCGTGGATCAAAGCTCTGTTAAGTTGGAACACATTGGCTGCGGAGACAATCAAGAGTATTGCCAGACTTTCTCTGCCGTAAACGCAATCACATGCTCACATGTGGTGAACAAACGAAAGCCGTTGCCGAATTCGCCCGTGAACCGTGAATTCGAGATCGAGTTTAAGTAGTGTTAACGTCTACGCACCGCTAGAGGGCAGCAAAGCAATGCAGAGAAATTTTACCATCACCGCAAACTGGGGGAAAGGTTATTCTGCGTAGAGTTTGAACTAAACAGAAGATCCAAAGGATGTAGCAGTAGATTCTGAGGGCATTTGTTTGCTAGTTCATCTCTCACTCTCATGTCTTCTGTCCTCGGTGGAGGGCTATCTGACCACGTCCTGCAAGACCTTATTTAAACAGTGATGTCATCCTGAAAGAGACAGCAGACTGCTGTATATGTTCTGTGTCTCACCAGTCAAGGAGCACAGACAGTTTTGGCAGTGAAATCCCCCTACCCAGTTTCCACATCTTGCTGTACTTTTCTCTACAGTTGTCTCTGCATCCTTGTTTCATGCACACCTCATTTCACATGCACAAGAAAATGTTGCCCTGGGACTATTATAACCACAATAAACCAAATGTACGCGCGTGATATACAACACTGATTGAGAGTGGCTCACTTCACTGAGTGGATTACAAACATAATGATTCCTTTTACAGAAAATCCTCCTTTTTAAAATGAATCAACCATTCACAATCTTTTGAAGTGAGTAAACGCAAGGTTTACATGACTACGTACGGTATTTCACTATTGATTGTGCAAACGTAACTGAGAGGCCTTTAAGAACTAAGTGGTACAACCCAGAGAACAAAGGGCATCGTACAATAACATGATCAGATGGGACATAAACTAATTCTGAATTTAACCTCGAACCATCTATGTTTTCTTTCCCTGAACTTCACCCCACGATTTGGAAAAGCATCTCAAATGGGCAAGATTACAAAGGCACAAATAACGTTATTGATCAAAGCTTTCACATGCAAGGTAATCTAGCAGGAATGCTTCCATGGGTCCATGATTTCTGAATGACTGAATTACTGAACTCACTGTGTTACGTCCTTTTCAAAAACCAAGCTGTACAAATATTCTGAGAAAGAGGGAACTGTTGTGCAGAAACATTATTAAACGTTATTAATGTTCCATTTGAGGTTATGGCTGCAAGATTCACTTCATTTACCCAAATATGTTAATTCATCTGAGGATTGTAGTGTGTGAACAGAATAAAATCCACCCTTTCATCTGAATGTGTGTGTGTATTGTATACATGTTTGTGTGAGTGTGTGTTGTGTGTGTGTGTGTGTGTGCATGTGAATGTGTGTATGTGTGTGTGTTTGTATGTGTGTGTGTGTATGTGCAGGAGAAACTGGAAAGCCAATCCAAAGGGAATGTATTAAATGACATTAGAAAGTTCGTTCTCCATCTACAGTAACTCTCTCCCTCTCCTCATCTACACTACCTCTTTATCTCCCCCCTCCATCTACACTAACTCTCTCTCTCTCTCTGTCTCTCTCTCTCTCTCTCTCTGATGTGCTGATGCATGGTTTTGGTTTTCACTAGACAGAGAAACAAATATGAGCCTGCAGTGTAAACCAGCTTGAGCCTGAGCAGATGCTCCTCCTAATATGTTTCAGGCTACACCTCAAACTTCTCTGTTATGTGTGTGCGTGTTTACGTGAGAGCGAGTTTGCGTGTCTGTGTGTGTGTGAGAAGTGTGTGTGAGCGTGTGTTTATTATTATTAAACATTATTAATGTTCCATTACAGGTTATGGCTACTAGATTCACTTCATTTACCCAAATATGTTAATTCACCTGAGTAGTAATTATTGCATGAGCAGAAAAAAGGATAAAACCTGCTTCTGTCATCTGAACGCGCGCGTGTGTGTGCATGTGTGCGCCTGTGCGAGCGGGTGTGCATGCGTGTGCGTGCGCATGTGTGTGTGTGTGTGTGTGTGTGTGTGTGTGCGCGCGCTTTTGTGCATGCGTACGTGCGTGTGTGTGTGAAACATTGCTTTCTCCTCCAGCCTAATCACTGTTGTGCATTGGGAACAGCATTTCACAGTAATAAATATTTGTAGTCATTGATCATTCAGAGACAAGAACACCACCTGACTCTCCCTTCCCTTAAGGCAAAGCTCTGTTTAGGCATGAAGGAGGGCTGGCCCCACAGAGGTCAGATGTCAGGAGGTCGGTTCCTCTCCATTGGACACGGAATGCATGTGTGTCAGTGACCCACAAGATGCAATGCACTAGTCCTTAAGCACATGGCCTAAAGGTAAAACACATGCTATCACCTTCACAGTAGTCTTGCTTACAGGGTCTCTGTTGGTGAGGGGCTCACCCTGTGCATAGGAGAGCAACTCTGTGTGCAGGCCTTTCCCCACCGACACGTGACCCCTTCTTCACTGTCGCTCCCTTCGCTCTCCCACGTGACCCCCGTACAACACGTCGTAGGAAGCAGAAGCAGCAGGTGGCCGCGGAACCTGGGTCTGGGCAAGCAGATTGCTGCCAGTGTGCCATGCCAGCCAGGACTCGCTACCCCAGTGCCTGTTGGGCAGACTGCCAAAGAGGAGGAATAGGCTACTAAAGGTGCAGAAGATTTATAGCTTCCTGGCTCTCTGCCAGGAAGTCGCTATAGTCACTATAGCTTGGACCTCTATACTGAAACAGTGTCACCATGGCATTGCAATCATCTCCTGGTCAGGTAAATGATACCTGTTCCTAGGTATAAATAGGGAATCTGGTTGTGGGAGCTGGATATACACGACAGTGGTACAGGGGCAGCTGGCAATGATTGGCAGCTGGCCGTTAGTGGCAGCTGCTTTCAGAACGGCCCTGTGCGACTCCGCATGTCTATTTAGGGACTGCGCTGCTCACCCAAGTAGGAGAAAAGTAGAAACGATCACCCACTCACAAACACAGGATATTGCACGTACTGGGGCATTCTAATCCCGGGAACAAAAGCATAGTTCCTGTGAAACGATTAACATGCAATGTGAGAACTCTCCTGAACACAGACTGGGAAAACAGACTGATCCCGATGGGGAACAGCCTTAACTTGAGCTGAGTGTTACAACACTGAATCAGCTGGGTTGGGCAAGGCCAGGCTTCTAGAAGAGGGGCCCCTAAGGAAGGAGAGAGAGAGCTACACTTTTTATTTTTTGGAAAGATTACTGTTTAGGTGGGCAACATCAGTAGGCGTCAGATAAATTATACTCTTCCTTTCAGTCTTCCAGAAATGAGCGAGGCAGTACATGAAAGAAACATTGTTAAGGTCAAAGCCACCAAACTCCTGCCTATCCAATTATAATCTAATTTATTGTCCATAATATGATATTGACTTACTTTTCTAGCTAAGCCCTAGGCCCACTTAACTGCACTAGGCTGACACTAATGCTGTATGAATGTGCTCATGTGACCTGCTACTTATTATGGTGCAACTTGGTTAAAGGAGGAGACTGGACAGAGAGGCCCTGGTTTCCCTCAGTGCTGTGAACAAAGGGGCCCAATCTAGATTCCAATAATCCACCAACACAATATAGACTGCAATAATCCACCAACACAATATAGACTGCAATAATCCACCAACACAATATAGACTGCAATAATCCACCAGTACAACCCAGCCTCCTAATCCAACAACCCAATCCACACTTTTGAACCTGGGATGCTCAACATTTGTTGCTGTTTTCATGACAGCATGTTGCTGGGGGCGAGTGTACGAGCTTTCATTTGTATAATGCACTTCTCAGTCTTGGAGCTTTACCGCAAAAGCACAGCAAGAAAAGACTAAAACAAAGTGAAATGTCAGGGCATTTTCCAGCTGTCTCCTGTACCACTCTCCCGTGACTCACTCTAATCTTGCCATGTCTCTAATTCTCCCATGTGCCACTCTAATACTCTCATGTTTACTTGTCCAATGACTCACTCTAATTCTTCACCTCAGAGCCTGAGGACTGCGCCAGAGGTGGAGTGAACCACAGTCTTGATAAGAACCTTTTTTTTTTCTTCAAATATTAGAAGATGCTGAGTGACCACTGAGCTCTGACCAGCTTGAACATTTGAGTGGCAGCTTGATGCTCGCAGATGTCATGTGCTGCAAACTCACTTGAGCAGTGAGGGCCTAATGCTGATCCAGTGGACTTCTGGGGGACATGAGCCAAGTGCAAGGGGAATCCAACCCCACCCACCCAACACCACATTCTGTTGTCTGATGTCTCCATCCAGCCAACCCTGAAGTAGTTCCAGCATTTAGATATTTGGCTGGCAGAGTGTCCAGAAACTCCAGCATTGGGCTTGGAATTCAAAGCAGAATAAAATATACACAATGAGGCTCTTCCAAAACAGGGTTCATGTTTTACACAAAAGTCTAAGCCCTCTGCATGACAGCACCTTCCCATAACTGTGGTGTCAGATATTTCCTTTATTATGGAGTTATGCAATAATAAAAGGTTCCACATACAGCTAAAACAGCTACACTTACAACCACTGGGCTGGATGTGCTGTGAGAGCAGTCCAGGAGCAGTGGGAGCGTTCCAGGAGTGTCACTGTTCTTCAGGCCAACTTCACCATGGCCAGCAGCTCATGAAAAGGTCATGAAAAGCACCCAAAGGCATCCCCAAGGCAACAGAGTTAAGAAAAGCTGTAAGAGGTGCAGTCTTAAAACAGAGAGCCCTGAGAGCCCACGCCAGGAATCCACACAGCTGCGTAGAACCAAGCCTCCAGGCAATGCTGATAAAGTCCATAGTCGAGCCACAGTTATCTCTGATTTTGTCTCAAACATTGCCACATCAGCTGACTCCCGTCCAGTGCATTACATGTAAATGAAAATGTTAATGCATTCAACTCAGGCCACAATGTTGTATCCGAAAACATCCACTTTTAAAATACAAATTCATCGGCAGACTCATTAAGTAACAAAAATATAAAAAGGCAGTGGCAAGGACACAATATAAATAAAAGACAAGACAAAATATTGTAAATAATCCAAAAAGGAAACATTTAAGATTTTGACACTAGAAACATACATCTGATATGAATCCGATACTAAGATGTGTGAGGTAGTCTTTAGCTTGTGCAGGATGTTCTGTGTGGCTGGTACAGACTCTGAATAACCAGGCAGGGAAGGACTATACACATCTGTCCAGTATTGATCCAGTCACTGGTCACTTCCTGCCCAGTAAGACTGAAGGTCGGTGCAAAGTCGCAGAAGAACACCATCCCTGTCTCCATAGCGACCATCGGGCCCAGGGTAGTGTATTATTGCTATCTGAGAGATGATCTTCACAGTGTGTGTGTGTGTGTGTGTGTGTGTGTGTGTGTGTGTGTGTGTGTGTGTGTGTGTGTGTGTGTGAAAGAGGAAGAGAGAGAATGTGTGTGAGGAGAAAGAGAATGAACATTTTCATGAATACTTCCTATTATTTTATATTATTATAGAGATGGACCTGATTAGGCCAATCCAAGTCATAGTCAAAAACAGGCAGTAGTAAATAACCAAAGTCAATCCAGACAAGTAAACAAATCCGAAGTGGAACAGGCAAAAAGCGCAATCCAAAAACACAAGCCCAGATCAGAGTAACTAGAGAAAACATATAACAATCAAAATGCTCAGAATCGTCAGCCAGGCAAATAAGACTTCGCAAAGACTGAATGAACCTAGAGGGTTTATATACAAAGACACACAAGGGTAACAAGATACAGGTGAGACTAACAATCCAAAGAAACAGGGGGTTTGTGGGTAACGTAGTCCTTATAGCAGACAGTGGCGTTCTCTTTTATTGGAGTACACAGTTTCTGCTTAAGCCTTTTACTTCAATTAATCTAAGAATTTTTTACATTATTGCCATAAATAGTATTAGTAGTAAAACCTATGGTCTAGTCTATCTGTAATTTAACGGGTTATAGTGATGATCCCCTGTTTCAAGCATTTGGTGTACAACATGCATGAGTAAGTTGCAAAGATTTTAAGGGAACGCTTGCCCCCATTCAGTAATGATCTGGTAGTTTCTCCGAGAGGACACGCTCTGGTAGTTCTTGATTACCGGAGGGAGCAGAGTGTCGATTTCAGATGAATGATCGGGTTTCCCTTCTTGCCACACCCGTGTTCGGTTGCCTGCTCCTATTACACATTGTGCGAGTTTGACATTACATCAAAGCGTGATGCGACTTCTCTACACCCTTTTACAAATCGTTAGGAGTGTTTTAGCTAATTACTCTGACTACCCACTTCCCGCCCGACATAATTTGCCCCTTCAAGAAGATTCATTCTGGTTTACGTTGGCTGTTGCGAAATCAACTTCTCCCCAAATGGGAGAATGCCATGTTTAACATTACACGTTCGTTGCTTACGCAGCCTAATTAAATTAACAGTACAAAATAAATCCCAAACGGATGAGCCGTGTTGGAGGGATGGGTGGGAGGCGAAGCCCTGTGCTGGAGCGGTGAGGAGAGAGAACAGGACAGCGAGGAGGGGACAACCCGCGGGTCGCTCGCTATACTCAGGGTCTCCGAAAGCGCTCTCGCTGTCACTTGAGACGCAACCCATTCGCAGTGCAAACGGGGCACTCGCAAGCACTCGCAACAACTCTTGACGCCACGGGTAGCTGGCCATTTCTCTAGTTCTCGTCATTTTACGACCATTTCTAAGTGTTGGACATCAATGCCTGTCAGCGGTTTTTCATGACTTTCTGGAAGTCGGACAACGGGAGAAATAAGAGACGCACACGAGAACATTTACGCCTGATAGACTACTCTATGAAGATACTAATAGCTGCGATGCTACTTTTACAGTTCATTTCAGTGTTTCTTTTCAGCGAGTGATTTTTTGGTTTTTGTTTTTTTCTCCTTTGAGAGCCTAATTTGCATCATCAAGACGGACAAAATTAGACGCGGACACACACACACACACACACCCAGACACACACACCCAGACACATACACAAACAACATGTTTACTGTAATCCTGCCGGTGTTGCTTGGACTGGTAAGTATAAAACAAACTTCATTTCGACTATGTTGGGGGTTTGCCTGAGTTGCTGCTGACACCTCATGCGTCCGTTTCAAAGCCGCGCAGAGAGTCGGTGCGTCTCGGCTGCCGCTCGCGTTTAGACTCATATTTAAACTCAGTTGTACGTGATATAAAATTGCTCCGTCTCGCCTGTCGGTTGGACAGAGAGGTGCTTGTGCGTGGGATCAGTACGCTCAGGTGTCCGCAGTTAAAGTGAGACTGAATATAACGCGATCTTTTGACTCAGGTTGTGGTATCCGCTGCGGCCAGGTTTGCGCTTTATACATTTAAAGGGCATTTGATTTGAGTTTCTTCAGCCCTAGAGCTATCTGGACACAATCTTTAATTATGTAAAATAGAAACTTAAAGGTAGGCAGTTTGGTTTGATTCCATCTTCTTGCAGATTTACACTCGCTTTGCAGACGTTATAGTCGTCGCTGTAGCTATAACCTTTCCGAATTGGTACTATTGTGGAATACTTGGTCGAGCCGCCACTTGGCTCTGATGGGTTAACGAGGTCGTGACTTCATAGGTCGTGACTTGTAGGCTCTTCACTCACAAATATAAGAGCTGGTGAAGTGACCCAAATACTGGGAAGATAAAGTTTATTGCAAGTTGAATGACAAAGCTGATAAACAGTAATATTTTATGGTTAGGTTTATGTGGAAGATATGTGACCGAAAGAGAGTACACACCAGTATGTATGTTTTAGACCAAGTCTGTTCTGGTGATCGGCCTATCGGGAGGAATTGCTGCGTCAGAATGTCGCGTAATATGACTTTTTCTCTATCTGTCACTCAGCGCGCACACATGCACACTACCCCTCCCACACAGAAATGTGCATCCACGCAGACACACACCCAAACTTTCTCCCTCTTATTTTTGTTATCGTTTCTTTCTCTCACATACAAGGGAAGTGACTCAGCCTGTCATGATTACTGTTATTGTCCAACAAAGAAACAGTTAAATCACTTTTCAGTTCGTTTTTCGGTTTTATGACAAACCGAAATTACTGTGTGAAATTTATGTGTGAAATTACTGACACATAAATCAATTAAAGACTTAAAACAATAAATACTCAAAGTATAAATCAATTAAAGACTCAAAACTTTGTGCAGGTTGTGTGCATGCGCACGCTCGTGTGCGTGCGTGCGTGCGTGTGTGTGTGCGTGCGTGTGTGCGTGCGTGCGTGCGTGTGTGTGTGTGTGTGTGTGTGTGTGTGTGTGTGTGTATGTGTGAGAGAGAGAGCGAGAGAGAGAGAAAGAAAGGGAAAGAGAGATGCTAATAAGTTGGCTTTGGAATCAGTTAAAAAGTGAGTGAAAACAGAGTTTCTGATCTGCTAACAAGTACTGACAGGCTTAAGGTCAAAGATGTAAGTGCGTCTGAGGAGAGAAGCCCTAACACTGTAGCTGACATGCCTGCAGATAACATTCACGAGACTGATTACATGCAAAATTGCAGTGTACGTGTTTGTGAGATTCATGAAAAGCATAATTTAAAGCAACAAACACGATTTTCCTGTTTAATCCAAATTATGAGGAGAACCCTCTGAGCATACCATTGGGATAGTTGACATGTGACTTCACTATGAACTGTGACACCATTAGTGGCATGAGGATTCCAGTGGTTCACCACTTCCAGGTCATGTGATCAGAACAGTAGCAGAGTGCTGCTACTCCTACCTTTAATGAGTTCCATTTCACATGATGTCTCTGTTTACTAATAAATAGTAATGCAAAAATATTACTATTACAAGGACTGTAAACACACTTTTTGCACTACCAGTGAGAATTTCTTTCAAATCACAGCATGTGTGTGGTTTTGAATTACATCTGCAGTCTGACAGATCTCATTTTCTGTACGTCATGGTTTGATTTTGTGAATCTGAGAGCTTTGATTCTATTTCTAACAGTGACAGTGCTTTCTACTGCTCGATCAGTGCGTGTTTGCATTTTTGTATGCGCATGTCTGGATGTGGATGAATGAATGAGTGTGTATGAGTGCATTTGTGTGTGTGGATGTTCGCACGCAAGTCCTCTAACGCTACAGCTGTGGGTCTGGCTTATATGCTAGTCCAGACTGGCACATCAGGAACATTCAGTTCCATGGGAAAGTAACAAAACTGTCACTCCGGCTTCGAGTTCAAAGAGAATGTAAATACAACACACACCCCATAGACACACGTTCCCCATAGAACGTCGTTAACCCTTAACGAAGAGTTCCCCATAGAACTTCGTTTACCCTTAATGAAGAGTTCCTCATAGAACTTCGTTAACCCTTAACAAAGAGTTCCCCATAGAACTTCATTAACCCTTAATGAAGAGTTCCTCATAGAACTTCGTTGATCTTTAATGAATAGTTCCCTCCCACCACTTCGTTAACCCTTAACGAAGAGTTCCCCTCAAAACGTCGTTAACCCTTAATGAAGAGTTCCTCATAGAACTTCGTTGACCTTTAATGAATAGTTCCCTCCCACCACTTCGTTAACCCTTAACGAAGAGTTCCCCTCAAAACGTCGTTAATCCTTAATGAAGAGTTCCCCTCAGAACTTCGTTAACCCTTAATGAATAGTTCCCTCCCACCACTTTGTTAACCCTTAACGAAGAGTTCCCCTCAAAACGTCGTTAACCCTTAATGAAGAGTTCCCCTCAGAACTTCGTTAACCCTTAATGAATAGTTCCCTCCCACCACTTTGTTAACCCTTAACGAAGAGTTCCCCTCAAAACGTCGTTAACCCTTAATGAATAGTTCCCTCCCACCACTTCGTTAACCCTTAACGAAGAGTTCCCCTCAAAACGTCGTTAATCCTTAACGAAGAGTTCCCCCAGAACTTTAACATTTAACAAACAGCAAAATGGAGGGTGGGAAGAACTGGTTGGCAGAATGTGCAGCACACGACCTGATATTACATTACCCATTTAGAGTCAGCTAATGCTGCAAGAGAAAGACAGTAAAAAGGACGATTTAGAAGAAAAAAAAAATCAATATTTATTTGCATGTATACAATATATCGGATAATCCAGTCAGTTCTCCCATGAGATAAAGGGCATAATCTTTTTCTGATGAGCTTGAATATCTCCCATATTTTTATAAACTACACATGACTTGGTGGTTGTCAGATGTCAAATGAGGCTAGATTGATCGTATCAGCCTTTAGGGCAGCAGAATAGAGTGTGTGTGTGTGTGTGTGTGTGTGTGTGTGTGTGTGTGCGTTTGATGGAGAGAAGAACTGGAGGGCTGGAGGGGCTTACAGGGGTGAGAAATGTAAAGAATGCTAATTGCTAATTTGGGCGAAGGTGCTGTCTTCCTTCAGCCTCCCCCGACAACCCACCGCGACTTCTCCATCTGACGCAGACGCCCGGAGGAACAACTACAGATGCTTTCTCTTGCCTCTTCCCCTCTGTGCCTGTCGGTCTGAGGAATTCCGCTGAACTGAGCTGAAGATGCTCCTAGCTACACTCCACTCACTTAAAAGCACTTTATCACTTATCACAGCTCACCTTCTGACGTTAGTAACGGCTTCCCTCAAGCTTAAGGAAACCTTCACCTCAGGTTTGCAGCTGAAAGTGATGAAAGACGCCAGGTAGCCTGGACTGTCACTTTCTAGTCTGCAGACTGGCCGTAGCCTAAAGTTCACCTTCAAGAAAACATATTAATACGACGATTTAACCAACATCTTGTACACGTGTATTGAGTTTAACATTACAATGGTTGCAGAAGTGAGTTGAGTGTACAGATGAGAAGAGAGGTTGGTCGGCATGTAGATGTCCCGCTAAGGGATATGTCACGTTTCTGCAAAACGAGCTGTGTTCACTCAAAGCAGCGACGGCTCTCGCCACCTCCAGTGTCACGCAAGGTTAATTTACACAGCTCGAAGCTTCCACATTACGGTGAAATACCCTTGCGAGTATACGGTTTGCGAATGCGTCGTCAGATTCAACGACTTTCTAAAATCCCTTTAGCGACTTTTATTATTTTTTTTAAAAGCACGTAGCGACAAATCTAACGGCTTTTTGCGCAAACAACACACATAGAAGACAGCCAGTTCTACCTCGCGAGGGAGAGTCACGCGTCTCGCCGTCGTCTGCTCCGTTCAGTGAGTAGCACTAATCAGTCCTGAGTGGAGACGGAACATCCTCGTGGTTTCTTCGCCAGACGATATTCTTCCAAATTTCTCTCTGAGTGTTCGTTTATCATGCAAATATAGGCGAGATCCCAGCACAGCCCTCTTTAAATTGTACGTATGGTGGTTTTGTCAAGGACAATTGTAAGACGACGGTTATAAAGTCAGCATTCAGACGGTTATAAAGTCAGTATTGGAAATAGCTTTGAAGCGACTGCTGCTTAACATATATGTCTTTCAGTCACTATTTCATACTCGTCCTGTTGTCTGAGAACAGAAACATAAACGTGTAAATGAGAACAGCTTCATTGGGAATTCAAATACAGTGTACCTGAGCACAGAGTAGGAGAGAAGCAACCAGATATAAAGTTTGACACGTTTGACACTAGACAGCATGCAAATAGACAAACTGATGCACCGCATATGCTAATTAATGTATGCATATGCTAATGTCAAGTGACATTTAGCACATTTTCAAGCAGGTTTTGGATACTTTGCACTGAAGCTCACTACCAGAACAAGTTCATGGGAACTACTTTACTGCAATTCAACATTCCCAGGTTTGTTCTTATGGTAGTGTAGCTACTTGCTTACAAGGTTTAATTGATCTCAGAGTTCATATTGCTGTCTGAGGTCCTCCCCAAAGAAAGCTATTGCAGCTTTATGCGATCTATCCTCTGTGATTCAAATTGTAGTAACGCAACTACAAATTGTAGTCCTGACTGACCGTTAGGCTGTTTCAGGTTTTCGGACCTGAACTTGGAGAAGAGCAGGCCAGTGCGTTTTGAGCCAAGGTCATGGTGTCAATGCTTCCTACACATCCTTTCTGGGTGGGTCCTCTGGATCGTCAGGGAGAAAAAGCGAGTATTTCGTGTGTGTGTAGAGAGCCACGGTGCGAATGCCTGTGTTCTTGTGCAGAAATCAGTTACATAAACCCAGGGCAACTCCTCATTTAGTTTAATCATGGGGGACTGAATTTTGTTTTTTGTACTGTAGTATGCTTTTCTGTAGCTTGTGTATTTCAGTAAAAATTCATATTAATGTTGAATGATGTTTTCATAAACTTATAAAAATAAGATAAAAAAAAGTAAGATCAATATATAAATGGTTTAGTGCATGATGTAGGTTTTGTGACATTGGCCAACATTACATATTTGTTTTATTCTTTTCACTGAAACCTCTCGCTAGTCTTAGATTCTTATCCTCTTGGGTCAAGATCATGTCCATAGCTTAAAGCATCTTCTCCAAGGGTCACTGGACATACTTGTTCACCAATGAGCATGGATTTGGAAACTAACTAAAAGGGTTTAAAAAAATATTTATGAGGTGGAGACCTCATGTTCATACATGTAAGCCATAAACTGTTCAGGGATGTTACATAGTTTGGAGCAAAACACATTTTGCAGGGATACTTCACCCAAACCACACAAACCTCGCTAGTTCCAACTAGCTTTAGTCTACTGCTAGGCATGCTAGCATTTCCCCCTGAGCTTAACATAAGGTGGGTGTGTATTTGTGGTAGAAAAAACATTCATGTATCTAAAAACTCCTCTCCATCTCTCTCCTTCTCTCTCTCTCTCTCTCTCTCTCTCTCTCTCTCTCTCTCTCCTTCTCTCTCTCTCTCCGTAGGTGGGTGTGTTCTCCCACAGGCTGTCCAGCCAGGAGGTGTGTCTGTCGGGGCAGTACACAACCAGTGGGGAGTGTTGTAAGCAATGCCAGCCTGGTGAGGGGATGGTACATCCCTGCGGAGAGACGCAGACGGTTTGTGGACCATGCCTCGACAGTAAGCACACACACTCACTCTCACTCACTCACTCTCACTCACTCACTCACTCACTCACTCACTCACTCACTCACTCACACCCCCCCCCCCGTGCACGCACATGCACACATGATCATGAATAGTGGTGAATCCTGGCACTACATAATGAAGTGTTATTTAAAATGCCATTTCCTAAGCACTTCCTCTCTTATCCCATCTTCTGCGACTCCCTCTTCCCCCCTAACTTTCTATCCTCTGCTCCCTCCCTCTCCCTTTCCCCCTCTCTTGTGGGAACAGTGGGGGAACTGTGGGCTCTTCCAGCTAGGAAAGGTCATTAGCCGGTAAAGAGGAAGGGCTTTGGCAGATGGGACCTGACAGAACGCCCAGAGCAGTGCTGACAGATCATTTGGAATGATTTTGGAATGATTTTGGCCACTTGCGGCTGTAAATGGAATGAGCCGGAAATGCGTGAAACCCCATTTCATGTCTGAGAGGCGGAGGGGCTGTCTTCATTGGCTGCCTTCCACACGAGTGAGGAAGTGGTGGGAGTTGTGCGAGAGCTGTTCCGGATCCGGGTGTGGATCCAAACATTGACCTCTTTTATGCATCTGCACTTTTTTAAAAAGCGTGTAGCAGAAAAACAAAGCGTGTATTTTCACAACATCACACTACATAAATCAGCCTGCGGATACACCTCCACCCATACTGTCACAGAAACCTCACCCCTGCCAATCATCCATAGCTCCCGCACCCTGGCCAATCATCCATAGCTCCCGCACCCCTGCCAATCATCCATAGCTCCCGCACCCTGGCCAATCATCCATAGCTCCCGCACCCCTGCCAATCATCCATAGCTCCCGCACCCTGGCCAATCATCCATAGCCTCACTGCCATCAATCGCCCCTCTGCCCAGCAGAGAGTCCCACCCCCATTATTTAGCTGTAGCAATTATGCGCTCAACCACCTGACGTGGCCCAGCAGACAGCAAGGCCGGACCAAAGGGAAGGGTTACCCAGCAGCAACCGTTCCCATGGTGCTTATGGAGAGGGTGAAAAACAGAAGGATGTGATGTAAAAATGTAGAACATGACGGGAGCTGTGCTATTTGTACCCAGTGTACTCTGTGCTGTCTGTAGTCTGTAGGATCTGATTCTGTTTGTTATGTGTAATGGTGTGGCAGAAAAGACACATGGGTACGCGCCAAGTGGTATACAAAAGAACAGGTGTTTATTGGCTCCCAGTGCTCCAGTGCAAAAGAAAAACCATATCTCCTCAAAACAAACACAAATATTCACAAAAAGGAAAATTCCAGCAATCATAAATTCTCCAGTATCAATCAAATTCAAAATACAACTCTTCTGAATTTATATAGGAAAAAACAGGAAATTAGAATGACTTCCTGTCTTTTGGGTTCTTAATAGTGAGTCTGCCACTGCATTGGAAGCACCAGTCCTGTATTTAACAGAATATTTAAACGGTTGTAGAGACAGATACCATTCGGTGATTCTCCCATTTGCCCATTCGAGTCTCATTTTGTTTAAGCACATAAAAGCTCAGTCATCTGTCTCTAGTTCAAAATATCTGTCTAGAAGTTAATACCCAAGAGTCAACAGCCCATTTCACAGGCAAACACTCCTTCTCAATTGTGGCATACTGGGTCTCCCAAGGAAAGAGTTTCTGACTGATGAATGGTCTCTTGGTCTAATGGTCTCCATCTGTCCCCATCTTCCTGAAACAGCACTGCCCCCAGTCCAACACCTGAAGCATCTGTTTTGCAGGATAAAAGGCTTTGTAAAATCAGGACATTGTAACACTGTCCTCACAAAGCACCCCTTCAGGTCCTTTAGGTCCTCAAATGTCTTCTCACTCAGGGCTGCTGCTCTGGTGGAGAACTGTGGTATAAATTTCCGATACCAACAAACTAGCCCAAGGAAGGATCAGACTCTTATTTTTGTGGTTGGCCTAGAAAAGGATTGAATTGCCACTTACCTGTGGTCATACCAGTCCATTACCTAACACACATCCTAAATACTCAATCTGATTCTGAGCAATGGTATGTTTCTGTGAGTTAATGGATAAACCAGCTGCTTGGATTTGATAAAGAAGCTCCTGGAGATGTGACAGCTGATCCTGCCAGGTGTTGCTGAAAATGGCCATGTCATCCAAGTATGCCGCTGTGTAGTCCACTGTACCTTTCAGGACTTTGTCCATTATCCTATGAAATATTTCTGGTGCCCCTTGGAGGCAAAATGGTATAACTGTAAACTGGAACATGCCATATGGTGTTCTGAAAGCAGTTAGTTCCTTTGATTCTGGGGTTAAAAGTACCTGCCAGTAACCCTTGCATAGATAATTGGTGGTAATATACCTGGCCCTGCCCAGTCTTTCAAGCATATCATCAACCCTAGGCATTGGGTATGGGTCAAACTTGGAAAGTAATCTAGATCAAATCTATGCAAAAATACATTGTAACATCCTTTGTAATATCCTATTGGGCTGCACCACTCACTGCTTGAGGGTTCAATCACTGCCATTTCCCTCATAAGGTCCAACTCCACAAGTAACATAGATAGGAGTCTTTCTGGGACTTTGTAGCACTTCTAGCGAGCTTCTGGCATGCTCCTGTTGAGCATTAGTTGCTGTACTCTTCCAGTCCCTCTGCAATACTCCTTCAGCTGGTTAACATGGAACTTCTGTGTTTCATGCTCTGGCATGTACCATTCATAAGTGACAGGCCCCACCTTTCTGGTGATTTTGTAAGGCCCATGCCATTTTGACAGGAGCTTGCTCTCACTGGTAGGCAGCAGGAGTAACACTTCCTGTTTCCTGCTGAAACTCTAGTTTGGGCTTTATGATCATACGAGGCCCTCTGACTGCTCTGTGAGTCCCACAAATGCTCATGAGCCAGTGCTGTCATCTCCTCCAGCTTTTCTCTCCTCTTTACCACATACGCAACAACATCTCTTGCCCACATTCTCTTCGGTGGCCTTAGGCTCTTCTTGATGTACATAGAGTAACTCAAATGGAGAAAACCCTGTAGATGCCTGTAGTACCTCTCTCTATGCAAAAAGAAGATGGGGGAGCCCCTGGAACCAGTCAGTGCGAGTCTGTGAAGCATTGCTTTGAGGGTCTGGATGAATCTTTCAGCTAAACCATCTGTCTGAGGATGATAGGGCGATGTCTTAATGTCATGCATGCATAACAGTTTATACACCTCTTCAGCAATCTAGACAAAAGGTTTGTGCTATGATCTGTTAAAATCTCCCAAGGGAGACCTACTCTTGCAGACAGATGCATGAGAGCATTAGCCACCTGTCTAGCCTTGAATGCGCGCAACAGGAAAACATTCAGGTAACATGTGGCGTAAACACATACAAAAAAAAATAAAGTTCCCTGTCTTGCTTCTTTTTAAGGGCCCACTATGTCCATACCTATCCTCTCAAACAGGGTCTCAATTATAGGTAGTGGGTAGAGATGTGTTGTGGGAACTGATTTGCTTGATGTCAATTGGCATTCACTACATCTTACAAAATTCTGCAACATCTGTGTACATTTTTGTACATATGTAATGTGCACCTATGCAAGACAGAGTTTTATGCTTGCCTAGATACCCTGCCGAGGGTATGGAATGACCAAGCTTCATTACTGTTAACCTCTTTGAGGCTGGGACAACCAGCAGCTCAGTTTCACCTTTACACTAGTATAAAATTCCCTCCTTTAAAATATAAGCCTCTTCATTTAACCCTGTGCTCCTTTGCTTTATGCCATAAACCTCAATTTATTAAACCATAGTTGTAAAGTTGTATCCTGACTCTGCAGTGTGGCAATATCTGATGTTATGGGGGATCTACTGGGGTTTCAGGCATTAGTGGAGCCTCCTCAGATAGGACTGACTTCAGGAACCTCTCCCTGCTTCTCTGTGCTTTAGGCTTAACTGGCTTAGTGGACTCAGGGTCATTATAAGGTAATTCTGGTAGGATGTATTGAACACTTTGTGTTCTTGTCATTACCTTGCACTGTTAAGTTTTAGAGAGCAGATCTACTACCACTTGGATATCCTCTCCTAAAACTACTGTATATGGTAACTGGGCTGCAACCAGTACAGTCAGGAGAAATATTTGTCAAGTATCTACTGTCAAGTAGACTTCAGAAGTGTGGTAGTTTTTTTTATCTCCATGTACACAACTTTCCTTTATTTTGCTCTCATTCCAGTCTTGGAACCAGACTCTCTTGGAACCAGACGTTCCCTCACTAAAGCCCGAGTGCTGCCTGTATCAATCAAAGCATTTTCTTGTTGACCGTTTACTAGCACTGACACTATGCGGCCTATGTCCTTTCCAGTTATGACTTTAGACTGTAGTCTAGGCACTGTACACAACAAAAGTAGGCTTGTTTTTCCTGCATTGACAGTTGGGCTTAATGTACCCAAGTTCTCCACAGTAGTGACACCTGGTCCTGCTATTGGCATCACCAAGACCCCCATCACCCCGCACAGACTTACATCTGGAGTTCTGTCTGTGGCTGAAGTAGCTGGGACCTTGACCCCTCCTGGCAGAGATGAAGACTTCAACCAGCCGTGTTGCCTCCTCTGCTGTCTTGGGGTGTACGGTCTCTGATCCAAACCTCCAGGTCTGAGTTCATTATCTGAACACATTACTCCAGGACCATGTCTCCTTCACTGACTTGCTCAGGTCTGATCCACTTGTAGAATAACTTCTTTGGACATACAGCTCCCATAGGTTTTTCCCAGATAAAGGGCTAGTGAACGAAACCTTTGGTGATACGTGTCCTGTGTAATTTCATATTTGGCTATTATAGCCACCTTGACTTTTTCATATTCCTCTTCATGATCAATGTCCATGGCCACATATGCATGTTGGGCTTTTCCTGTAAGTAGGGGAACAAGCTGAATAGCCCAGTCTTCCTTGTGCCAGCGGGAGACTTTAGCAATCCGATCAAAAGTTGCCAGTAAGTGCTCAATGTCAACATCTGGACTTAAGGGATGCAGTTTTGGCTCTCTGATGCCCAGTGCTACTCTTTGGTCCTCATCACCTCCTTTCTAATCACTAACTTCTTCTATGGCATCTTCCTCATGCTGTTCGTGCTGGTCCACCTGCTGCTGCAACTGTCGGATCTGGTGCTGAAGGCTCCTCCATCTCTGTCTCCGTGTCTCACAGCTTCTCGCTCCATTCTCTCGTCTCTAGCTCCTCATGAGCTCCTGGAGCATCTCTGTCTCCGTGTCTCACAGCTTCTCGCTCCATTCTCTCGTCTCTAGCTCCTCATGAGCTCCTGGAGCATCTCTGTCTCCGTGTCTCACAGCTTCTCGCTCCATTCTCTCGTCTCTAGCTCCTCATGAGCTCCTGGAGCATCTCTGTCTCCGTGTCTCACAGCTTCTCGCTCCATTCTCTCGTCTCTAGCTCCTCATGAGCTCCTGGAGCATCTCTGTCTCCGTGTCTCACAGCTTCTCGCTCCATTCTCTCGTCTCTAGCTCCTCATGAGCTCCTGGAGCATCTCTGTCTCCGTGTCTCACAGCTTCTCGCTCCATTCTCTCGTCTCTAGCTCCTCATGAGCTCCTGGAGCATCTCTGTCTCCGTGTCTCACAGCTTCTCGCTCCATTCTCTCGTCTCTAGCTCCTGGAGCATCTCTGTCAGCTCCTTGAGTGATGCGAGTGATGCATCTGATGACTGTGCTGACCCACTGGGACTGGAATCCTTTCTTGGGCTGTCTGTCATTCCCTTGCTTCTCAGGATCCTATCCTACTTTTTCAAATGTCACTATCCCACCAAAAAGATTCTGATACTCCTTGTGATTTACCCAAAACTATTTATGGCAACAATTTGTGTGTAACAGTAACAGTTCTGACACCACTTGTAATGGCCCAGAAGAAAAGACACATGGGTGCACTCCAAGTGAGATACAAAAGACAAGGTGTTTATTGGCTCCCATTGCAAAAGAAAATCCATATCCTAAAAACAAACAAAAATATTCACAAAAAGTAAAATTCAATATTTACAAGTTCAAGGAAAAAAAAAAATTCAGCAATGAAAAATTCTCCAGTATCAATCCAATTCAAAACACCACTCTTCTGAATTTTCCCTCTGAAAACTTTATAGGAAAAACAGGAAATTAGATGATATCACTTCCTGTCTTTTGGGCAGAAAAATTCCCCATAAAAGTCCCCTTTAACACACACTATATTTTATTTTGCCTCCAAGACAACATGGAGGGAACTCTCTACAAAAATAATCACAGGTAAGTTAATTTTTCTCTTAACCTATATTTACCTCCTTAGTTAAAAACTTTTCTGGCCAGATAAACATTAAACTTAAAACTCTAGGAACATATTTTGAGAAAACAATTTAATCTCAGATGCTTACAACACATTTTCTTCCCCTGTAGGTCCTCACTAGATAACATTACTTTTCCATGCATGTTAACAATCACAATAAATCACATCAATAAAGGTTGAACAAATATTTTCTACATGTTAATTTACACAAATAAATTCATATAGAAATTCATATACACACACAGCATTTGAGCATCTCAAACACAAAGTCCATATGAACACACTGTGGTGGAGCGTCATCACATCATGTTAGCACACTTTCAGCATCCAGGGTCATGTTTCGCTTGAAGGAAAACCATTTTACTCGAAAGCCCAAAAGCTGCTCCTGCCACCTTCACACTGATATTATGATTCATAAAACAGTGCTTAAGAGAATTTAACAAGAGTATGAGCGAGGTATGTGGGCTGTAGCTGCTTGCTCTGATCGCACCCCTTTGCAGTTCCCTGCCCCATGGTCAGAATATACCGAAACAATGGTACACAAGCTGGTCTCCCCCACCTCCTGTCCACTTCTCTTTCTGCATACCTCTGTGACTTTTTGGACTTTTCCTGTGCAGATTCCAGCGTAGCACGGTGGTAGACAGGCTTCATGCCTGAGTCCTGCTTCAGCATCTTTTTGCTCTCAGGGTTATTTATAAAAACGCCATTGCCTGGAGCTTGAGTTTAAAGAGATCACACTGTGGAATTTGGTCTAGCCGCAGGTTGGACAAACTGGTTAAAATGACAAACTTCTAACCACAGTGTGGTTCCAGGGGAACCTAAAACATGTGACCTGCAACTAGCACTTAGGGCTTCCTTTACAGTCCTGGAAGCATTTTAGACATAGGAGAGGTAGCATATAGTGTTTCAGACATAGTGTTTATGCAATGTTTTAGACAGTGTTTGAGACAGTCTTTTGGGCATAGTGTTTTAGACAGTGTTTCAGATGTAGTGTTTCATAGTGTTTCACACATTTTAGTTCAGACATTGAGTTTTACAGTGTTTCAGACGTAGTGTTTTAGACATATTGTTTCATACATAGTGATTCAGACATGGTGTAGGAGAAACCTGCATGCATGATCCATATCTGAGGGCTTTTGAAGTGCGTGACGATTAAGATCCTCAAATAAACCCGTTTCAGACTTCGCTTTTGTTTAACATTTGAAGGCAGTACAGTGTTGCAAATGGAGTCGGATCTCATCTGTCCTTTACATCGCAATGTCAGTAGTTTAGATCAGGAGATACTGACATTGCTTTAGACTGCAAAGAGTACTGGTCGCACTACTGAGTGAACTGGTCTTATTGCAGAGAGTACTGGTCTCATGCCGGGGGAGATAAAACACGCGCACATGCACACACAGGCATACACACATACACAACCCCCTCCCAACACGCACATGCGCACGCGCGATGGCTCTTCCCCACAACAAAGCAGTTTAACGCCACAGCAATGTGGGTAAGTGCATCAGTAACACAAACGTGCATTATTAGTAAAGTAATAAAGCTCTGGAACATGCAGACATGTACACACACAACTTCTTGTAATACTATGTTTATTATCCACCCTTCTTTTCAAATACAGAACAGATGTACTGACTGCAGACGTACTGAGTACAGCCGTAATGAATGCAGACGTACTGAATGCAGAAGCACACACTCTTAAAAATACATTATTGGTGTCCCTTGCTGCCAGATTACCTTCCCTTTTAAGTACGTTTGACAAGCACAAGTCATTTACAGAACACTACCCTCTAATGTGTCCCGACAATGGCACACACACGCATGCACACACACTGCTGTCTCTCTGATATGATGCATTGGCGTGCATTATTGATGACCTGCATTATCGTAATGGCTCTTGAAGTGAGGAAGGAGGAGAGGACAAACAGAAAAAAAAAGAGCAATAAGAAAGGGAGGGAGGTAGAGAAGGAGGGGCGTGCGTGAGTGGATGAGTGGCTTCGCTCAACAGGAAACGCGCAGGACCCTCCCCTGGCCCCTCCCCCATCTCTGGCATCTAAATCAAGCCCAGCATTGTGAGCCCCAATAGCAGGCACTTACCTATCATCACTGAGTCTATTAGCAAGCCAGAGAGCATGAAACACCAGGGAATCACGCAAGCCGTAATGTGCATGTGCTGCACACACACTCTCGCGCGCACACACACACACACACGCACGCACGCACACTCAACAACCTCTTGCATAATTTAGTGTTAGATCCCTCTGCCCTTTGAATTCAGTTACATGATGCAGTATTGAAATCATATTTTGGTTTTTTGTAGCCCTGATACCCTATTCTGTTCCATAAAAACAAAACCAAACAAAAAAACCCTTGTGATGTACGAAATTGAAATATTGATAAATATTAGAATCTCCAGCAGAATTTTTCTCTCTCTTGTTACAGTAACAAAACATCCTATTATTATTATGAATAATAATATTCTTCTTCTTCTTCTTCTTAATAATAATAACAACAACAACAATAATGATAATGATAATAATAATAATAATAATAATAATAATAATAATAATAATAATAATAATAATCAGCAATCACTTTCTCCAGCTGTGTTGGGATGAACAGTTCTGAGGTAAATATCTGTGGGTGTGGTCCTGACTGTGCGGGACAGTCCTGAACTGTCCTGTGGGTGATTACAGGATACTTTTCCTTACTTGTCTCCATCTCTCTGCCCATCTCTGTTTCTCTCAGTTCTGTTCAGTGTTTACTGCCTTGAGAAATAATGCAATATGTGTCATTTTTATAGGATTAGAGAATTTGAACATTAACAAACAATAAACTAGGAAACTGGAAACTTTAGAGTCATTGAAAAAGGAAACTGTTAAGATCTCTCTCTCCCTCCCCCTCGCCCTCACCATCTCTCTCACTCTCTGTCCTTTTCTCCACCTCTCCTCCAGGCGAGACGTTCTCAGAGATCTACAGCCACACCGAGCGCTGCATGCCATGTACAGTCTGCGAGGATCTGCTGCGCATGGAGACCCCGTGCACGGATGCCAACGACGCGGTGTGCGTGTGCGACTACGGCTACTACCTGTCGCTGGTGACGTTGCGCTGCGAGGCATGCACCATGTGCGGGGTGGGCCAGGGTGTGCTGCTGCAGTGCAAGCACAACTTCGACACCATGTGCGAGGTCTGCATGGACGACACCTTCTCAGACGAAGAGAGCGCCCTCGACCCATGCCTGCCCTGCACGACCTGCGAGGAGGAGGGACAGCTCCAGGCCTGCACCTCCGTCAGCGACACCATCTGCAAAGGTGGGGGCCGCCGGAGTGCGGGTGGAGAGCAAGCCTTAGAGGGTGGCGGGCAAAGCTAGAGGGTATTGGGGCAGGGCTCAGCGGGTTGAGCAACTCGGGGGGGGTGTAAGTGAGAGAGAGGTGGATAGAAAAGCTGAGGAGAGATGGTGGGACAGAACTTTAAAAAAAAAGTAGAACTGGGGGAGCGAATGGTAGGGAAAAGGAGACCAAAGAAGACAAGGCGGGGAAACGAGATGAATTAATCGAGCTGGAGCGAGAGCGTTGAGACAAGAAATGTTCAAAAGAAGAGGGGTGAGATGCAAATGAGAAAAAGAAGAGGAGAACAAAAAGAGGAATTGAACAGGGTGTCAGCAGAGAGGGAGAAAAACATGGAGAAGGCCTTTATAGATGAACAGAAATGAGTGTGTGTGTGTGTGTGTGTGTGGAGGGAGGGGGGGTAGAAGAAAGGCTTGCAAACCTCATAAAACTTGCAGAGAAAAGGCAGACATTGTCGTTGGCCCTGAGGGTCAGACAAAGTGTCTGTGGAGCTCGGCTTTCTGCTCTGCCTCGGAGAAGCACGTTGAAGAATGTGCCGAATGTGCAGAAGCCATGCATCAGTGTACAGACGCTGCACCGTCCGGCCGCTTCCCGGGCACCCTTAAAGGTCGCTGGTCGGGGGGTCGTGTCCATCCGCGGCTGCCGTCTGACCCCGGCCCTCTCTCTCATCAATCCCTCCCTGTGTTTCCTGGCACAGGCTGGCATGGGCCGGGGCAGCACACGTGCCTTGTGAGCCTGGCTGATATTTCACACACAGTGCCCGCGGCTACTAGGGCGCGTGAGAAGCGGATTCCGTGCCATTCAGCTCATCCAGCCACACGCCTTTTCTGAACCCGATGCCATTATGCAGGGGCGCTGCCGCCCCTGGTAGAAACTACATGGGCACCCGCTGGCTGAATAGCTGGAGGATATGATCAGAGTGGAAGTGGGGTTAGACGTATCCATCGCTCCGCAAAACTTGTTTGTGTCAGTGTGCTTCGGACCCGGAGGTCTTGTGAGGCCCCGGGCTAGTGAGTCCCTTTCTGAAAAACACCACTGGAAGACAAGGCAATGGCAAATGACAAACGAGGAGTGTGTTCTCACGAATTTGGCCGCTGGTTGCTCACAGCGTACGTGTCTGAGAGGCGTGAAGTTGGTTAACACAGGGCTCGTTGTGTCAGAGAGAACCAAAGAATCACTTAATTTCAGATCTCGGTATGTGATCTTAAACAGATTTATTATGTGTAACCTAAACAAAATAAGCAGGAATGTGTTGCTTCAATATCAGTGAAACGATCCTCTGATGAATTGGCTTGTTTGCTGAGCTAGCTTGGGGAGCATCACTGCGTTCATCCTGGGATGAGGAAACTGTGTCGGTCCTCAGTGAATAACAGAAAATGGGGATCAAATGTTAAAGTCCAAGTTAATAATCACTTCATAACTGCACATGTACGCTGTGATTACCTAATAGCCTCTATCCCCTCTCCTTAATATAAGTATCAATATGATATTGGTTCTGCCAACATCCTGTCTCAGAGTCACATCCTGTCCCACTGGCAGCCTGTTGTTGAGAGTTTGAAGGCTAACTTTTCATTCCCAGCTCCAGTGAGTTTGTGTGTGACTCAGACAGGTGGAAACTGTAAACATACTGACAGCAATGATTCTGCACTTTACATACATGAGAGTGATGATTACTGGTATCTCTGCTGCTTCCTGTGTGTGTGCGCATGTGTGCGTGTGTGAATGTCTCACTCATGTTCACATGCAAACACACACACACTCACACACACACACACACACACACACACTCACACACACACTCACACACACACACACACACACACACTAGGATATCAGAGATATGTCTCTGTCAAGGCAATTTACTTTATTATAGGGCATTTCACAACAGTCATAGTCACAAAGTAGCTTTACTCATGTCTATGTCCAAGCCCCAATGAGCAAGCCAAGATCTTTATATACTCTGTGTGTGTGTTGTGTGTGATTTCACTGCTGGAGACATTTATCTGAGAGCAGATCATCAAGATTGCGGCCCTGACCCTGTATGACCCTTCATTCTGATCTCAGCCTAGAGGTGAAAGGTCAGAGGTCATAGGAGGCTATTGTAGGTAGAGATTTAATGAAGAGAACGGAAGGTTGAGTCTAGGCTGATTTCAGTTATAAACAGTTTCCCCATCCGGGTAATGAAATACCCAAAACTAGCGTTGGTTTCATTAATGAGTCCTTTTTACGGTCTTCTGAGGATGTGCCGTATCAGAACAGGGGCAGGAGCTGTCATATTGGATTAACCCTAAGAGTATTGTTTAAGTGTGTCGTGTTGGATTCAGTGTGATGCTTGCAGGCTGTCATGTTAAGCGCAGACACTGTAGAGATCAGTTTATCAGCAGTGTCAGCTCCAGCAGTGCATCAATGACTAGACCATCCAAACACACAGTGAGTAGCTCATCACTGACCAGACCATCCAAACACACACCGAGCAGTTCATCACTGATCAGACTATTCAAACCTCACAGCAACCAGCTCATCATTGACCAGACTATCCAAGCACGCGCGCGCGCGCGCACACACACACACACGCACGCACACCAACCAGACTGAGGGGAAGGAAGCTTGCGGGAATGAAACCATCTCGACCCAAACACACTCGCTGAAACAGGAGATTAAAGCTGTTTCTGTGTGTGTGAGTGTGTGTGTTTCAGCTCAAACCCCGGAAGACATTTGGCTTAGTGGATGAGGCAGTGCGAAAGTGATGTGTAATCTCATTAATAAAGGGATCAGTTTCTGAGCATCTACTGTCTCTCTCTCTCTCTCTCTCTCTCTCTCTCTCTCTCTCTCTCTCTCTTTCTCTCTTTCTCTCTCTCTGTGTGTGTGTGTGTGTGTGTGTGTGTGTGTGTGTGTGTGTGTGTGTGCTGACCCAGAGGGATAGCGGGTTTATAACCAAGAAGACCACAGGATCTGTCTCACCTTAACAGCCAGGTTCTTACATGACAAACTTTACACCTACAACGTAGAACTCCCCAACCCACACTGGGAAGAAGCCATACTCATTTAGTTCCACTGTTACTCGATGACAGCTCAGTAAGCAGTTTGCTGCATTCAAACACAGGTGCTGTAACTGAAAGGATGGTGTTACCTTTAAATTGGTGCATTTAAGCAGTGTTTTACTGGACTGCCACTTACACTGGAAAAAATGCTTTGTTGTTTTAACCTAAAAAAGTGTCCAGGCAGCATACAAGTTTCATATTGATATTCAAGTAATATTTCACAGATAAATAAAGTATAAGACACAGGGTATTATCCTGGTAATATACTGTTTGAAGGTCAGTTAACTCTGGACACTTACAAGGCTGGAATCTAGAGTGCACCTGGTGGTTGGGTGGAGGTTCTCCTCTGGCACTATTCACCCCCACAGACAGTAGACCCAGAACACACATGCTGTGTCTGAAATCACACTCCATGCTCTGATTAGCAGAGGATGTACTCCTCACTAATCTAAAAAGCATGTGCAATTTAAGAACGGCACTATAAAGTAACTATGAAGAAACATGATTAAATAATATGACTCCCCCGTATGACAGCAAACCTTTTGGGTATCTTAGTTAATCTTAGCTGGCAAATTTCAAATATCGACTAGCCAGAATACCTTGTTTTAATTAAATTCATTGCACAATTGCTGTCTAAACAGACACCGTTACAGTGTAGTTCTGACCGTAGTTGATGACAAACACATTTGATTGTGAAGATCACAAAAGTCATTCAGAGCGTTGGTGAGAGCCAGTCATGGGCGTGCTGCTATAGCCATGTCATGCGATGGGTTTAAATTGAATCACAATTGCAACACCTGGCAACCCGAGCGCAGTGGTGTGTTTCTGTGTGTTTCTGTGTGTTTCTGTGTGTTTCTGTGCGTTTCGCGCAGCCGTAGCTGCGACTCTTGTACCTAGCATTAGGCCACCGTCTGGCAACATACAAAGCTAATGTGCAGTAGCCTACCCCAGCGATGGGTGATTGTACTGAGCTTCTAGCATGAGAACAGTTTACTGAGTCAGAGGTTTGAACAGAAAGCCTTGTTTGAGATTAAACTGATTAAGTGTGTGTGCGTGCGTGTGTGTGTGCGTGCGTGTGTGTGTGTGTGTGTCTCTTGCATTCCATGTCCTTACTGTCATACAATTATCTCATCAATAGCCAAAAGGAAAGAGTGTATGTGAGAACACACAGAGCTATATTGTACGACAACCTTCCGCAGTGTGACATCTATAGAGTTATCACGGCCAGAACTGACCTTTCACCTTTGGCTTCTGCCTAAGACAATTCCTTGCCTTGTGGCCAGAGTGCTATAATCTGTGGTATAATTTTGAGGTGATTTATAATGCACCCCTCTCTTCCTCTCTCTCCTTCGCTCTATCTTTCTCTTCCTCTTTGCCAGTCTCTAAGGCATCATTGACGGCTTCTACTCCGTCATCACTGTAGCCAAAGATGGAATTGTGGCGCCATTCTGGATCCGTTTTCCTGGGCCGTTCCACTCGATCTCCGGAGGTGATGGCCGGCTGTGCGGTTTAGCTTGTGTGGCCCTGTTTCCTGCCTCCTAAACTTGTCTGGGTGACGGCCTATGTGTGTCCGCCTCCTCCCTTGGGGAAAGCTTTTCACTGGATCCGCTTGTCAATCACCCCGGCAGGTCCAGCGGAATTCCCAGTGTGGAATGTAGCTTTCTTTCCAAGGAATGCTCTGCTCTGTTCTTTCAAGACGAGGCGACCAAGAGAGTCCTTTCACAGCGGCATAGCTTCTAACTGTTCCCTTATCTCACAGCATCGTCCCCACGGCGACCTGTGAATCGGGAGGGTCTCGGCTTTGGCTGCGAGAAAAGCAGCTTGCATTTGACATCACTGCTGCAGAGTTGTAGAAGAGCAGCATTTGGTGGATTAATCAGCTTTATAGTGACTCTGAATTTCATTTAATTCTGCATGGACTTATGACTCTAAATCTGGAAAAAAATCATTCTTGCAAATGGAAATGGAAATGCAAATGGAAAACTTGTTGGGTTTATGAATGGTTGTGGGTTTAGCGGTTGTGTGGTGGGTTTACTGCCGGGTGGCGCAGGGATGGCGTAGGATCCTGAGATGGTGCGGGATCCATGTTGGAGGTGGGGTTTGGGAGGGGTGGGGTTTGAAGAGTGGGTGGATCATTTCATTGAGAGAAAATGCAGAACAAGTGGGTGAAGTCTCTGAAACGCAGATACAGATCTACAACCTTTCGACTCCTGAGCCAAAACTCAGCGTCTCTGTGTTGCAAAGAACTTGAATATTTCCTGCCTTGTTCAGTCAGGATTCATCCATGCGTCAAGTCCTTTTAATTCGGAGAGGTTTCGAATTCCACGTTTTGGCAAGCTGTTTAAACAGAGCCGTTCGACAGGAAGCAGCTGGGTTAATTTCTGTCCAGTGACTGATAGGAAGTAGCTATCGTGGGTCAACCTTCCACATTAGCACCGATTCAATCTGCAGACTGAAAGTGCTGACCTGAGATCAGGTTTCTAACCGGCAGCTCCTGACTCCAGATATGAGGAGATAACCACCCTGTCTGATCCCAGGACATCAGCTCAGCATTAGCGCACCAGCTGAAGGGGAGGCTTTGTTCATTGTGTTAGTGATACAGATTGCGGCTTGTTTGTGCATTTGTTACATGTGCAGGGAGCCAAGATTGCACATCTATACGAAGATCAGGAGGAAGAGAAGAAGAAGGGTTGAGATGAAAAGGAGACACATTAATTTTATGGACAGAGGGAGGGAGAGAGAGGGAGCAGATGTAGGATGTAAAGCAACAGGAGCAGTCGATAGAAGAGATGGAGTTTCCCTCCTGCCTTATCAGGTTTCTCTGCCTGACCTCTGTGAGTGACTATCACATTCTGCTGCAGAGAGCAGTCTCACACACCCACACGCACATGTGCATATACCCACACCCACACCCCCCTGTCCACCCACACACACACACTCATACACATATGCGCACACATGCGCAACACATGCATGCACATACGCATGCACACATGCAGACACACCCACACACACTAACTCCTCCACAGTATGACAAAGTGTTGTGGGAGCCATCAGACAAGCACACGCAAATGTGCGCATGCACAAACATGCACAACGCACACACACACACACACACACACACACACACACAGAAAGAGAGAGAAACATGTAGGGGAACGTTTCATTTAAAAATAATTGCGGGGGTGTTCAGACGTGTATGTCTCCCTGGTTAACAGCTGCTACTCAGAGTTATAGGTGATATTATGTAAGCAATAATGTGGCAGGGAGATTTTGCACCACAGGAGGCTGTTTGGAGAGGTTAGACTGGTAATACCAGGCCACTCCCACTCCTGCTGTCTGGTTTACTGACATGAGACATCTGGAGAGGTGTGTACCGGAGACACATGTGCACATGTAGGGGAGGGAGCGAGAAAGCGAGACAGAGAGAGAGACAGAGAGAGAGAGAGAGAGACAGAGAGAGAGAGAGAGAGAGAGAGAGAGAGAGAGAGAGAGAGAGAGAGAGGTGAGCTTTGAAATCTAAGGCAAAATCCTCATGAAAAACATCTTTTTTGGATTTGGATTGATTTCTTTATTCTTGCTTTCATTTTATTTTGGGCTTTGAGGTGGATGTTCAGTTGTAATTGAAGTGTAAACATGCAAGCGCCTTAAATCGTTTGCTTCTCTGCCACCAGTGTATATGAATGTGGACGCGCTGTGAAATCCTCCTCAACTTGCGTTGGTTTCATTGACTTAGTGAATGTAGTTACTGCAGCTTGAGGCCACCACCTCTCCCTCTCTCTCTTTTACAGTACAGACCGAGAGGAGAGAGGGAGGGAGGGAGAGAGAGAGGGAGGGAGGGAGGCATGGAGGGATGCAGGAGTCAGTCCCACAACAGGAGAGTAACAGCAGCACAGAGTAGAGATGGGATGGAAAGATAATGGAAGAGAGACAGAGGGAGAGAGAGAGAGAGGAGGAGAGAGAGATAGAGATAGAGATAGAGAGAGATAGAGATAGAGATAGAGAGAGGGAGATAGAGATAGAGAGGCACAGATACATAGAGCAAGCAAAGAAAAGGGGGAGTATTTTGTGCTCGACAATAAAGACCTTCTGTCCATGGTGGAGTCTGGTGTCCCTTCTCCTGGGACTGAGAGACTGTACGTGTGTGTGTTTGTGTGTGTGTTGATATGCTGAATGTAAAGGGTGGATAGAAGGAGAAGGGATACATAAAGCACACACGCGGGCACAGCGTAAAGGCCTGGGTGAACAGAACCCTCAGCTCCGCCCCAGTTTGCCAATAAAGGAGAAACTTGGCCAGACTCAAGCTTTAGAGGCTTTTGGCTTTCTTTTTCCCATAACCAAGCAGGTTAACTCGATTCTTAGCTTAACAAATGGAATGTGGAAAAAGGATGAAATGAAATGAAGTGAATCACCAGCAGAAGGTAATCTGAAAATGGCTGTTTCCCTGCTCAGCTCCCTGTGAGACCACCAGTTCAGCTGCATATGTCTAAGAAACATTACTAAGAAACATGTAATTACTACATGACAGTGAAGGGAACCGTCCGATTATTTGCAAGCATGCTCTCGCTGAAAGCTCCTTAGCTAAACCCTGAACAGAATCATATTTATGGATACAGATTTGTATGTATTTGTGTGCTGTCATATTTGAATCTATATAATAAATGTGCTACTCTTTTCTTTCTACTTTGTCCTGGATAAACTGTCACACCCGGTCCCTTTTATTAATTTATAACCTTCCTGATCCACCTCGACCACACACACGCGCACACACACACACACACACCCTAGAGCCTCTATTTGCCCCCTATGGCCCGATTATCTGATGATATTCTCAATGTGTTCGTCCATCTGTCTAGCTGGAAAGCCCCTGTGTGGGAAGGGCCCTTAAGCCAGTCCCGCCTCACTGGGAGTCGCCTGCTGTCCTCTAGCCCCGCCTCCATCCTTCGCCCCAGTTTACTGTCCATTAGGTCTGACTCAGAGCAAAGTGTCTTTATTAGAGCTCCCAATTGAATCATGCCTAATTCAATCCACAGGGCCATTTCTCAGGCGGCCGGCGAGCCGTGCATTTCCACCCCACAGTGCTGGGCCTGAACGAGGAGGGTCTGGTGATAACATCCCCCTTTCAGACCGCCCCGGGAACAGCGCTGCTCGGAGCCGCTCATTTAGAGTCCATCTCTATAACTTTACCCCGAGATTAAACACAGCAGACGGAAATAAAACGGAGAGATTTTCCAGCTCTTCTCCTGTTATGTTTAGCCACGGAGACACGGGCAGACTCACCACTTAGTGCCGGCCCTGTTTACCCTGCGTCTATGGAGCACTTTGAATTGCCACTGCGTATGAAAAGCGCTGTTTAAATGAATGTGCCTTGGTCTGCTTGCCTATGTTGCAATACACTGTTTCACTATTTAATCTTCTACCTTCTGTGAAGCGTTTTTTTCAAATATCTTTAACACCTTGAGGGGGAAAAAGAAGAGGCCTGTTACACAGATTTGTATTATGTTATTGCAAAAAAACATACCAGACTGGAAGAGTTCAGCGTTCGGAGCGGCACAGGTGACTGAATTATTATCTACGCCTTCGCCAGTACCGTGACTCGGCTGCAGTGTTTTCCTTTTCTACGGCGTCGATGAAACAAAACCACAGCAAATCGTTTCTCCTGGCATACACAGGCCACGCGAATTACCCGGAGTCCAAGGCAGTGAGCCAGACTCCGGCGTGCTCCAGCGAGATCTTGCATAACAGTGTTTCCTTTTGCTCTCTTCCAGTGGACCTCAGCCTTCTGAATGTCTCCGTCTCACCAATGACCTCCGTAGAGCCCTCACCTCCCCCGTTCACGGACTCCACGCTGGACCCGCCCGTGGAGGTCAGGCTCACGGAGAGCTTACCAGTAGAAAGCGGGGCCACCGTCGACCCTGAGTCCAGGAAGCTGGGCGTTGGCCTGGCCGACAACCTCTTGCCCGTCTACGTCTCCATCGTCCCTGCAGTGCTGCTCGGCTTCGTGGCCTTCGTCGTCTTCAAGCGGTGAGGAAGGCGAAGGAGCAGGGGGGTGTTCTTTGAGTGCAGTAGTTCAAGCTGAAGGAGACTCTCTCTCTCTCTCTCTTTTTATATATATATATACACACACACACACACACACACACACACACACACACACACATACATACATACATACATACATACATATACATATATATATATGTATATATATAAATGTAATGCAAAGAACAGTAATATGTTTGCCCCTAACCCCTCTGACTCCCCTATGATTCCCCTATGACTCCCCTATGACTCCCCTATGACTCGTTCTGACCCCGGCCCAGAAAATCAGAAGATATTTGCTAGTTACACACCACTCTATTTTTGAACGAGGTCATCTGGTTCCCCCTGGCTCTGTGCCTCTGACTCAGCTCTGACTCGGGTTGTAGTGGTTAGCCGAGGAGCTCCCTGCTGTAGTGTTGGCCACCTCTATTCCATTAGCTCCTACATATTGCCCATTTTAATATTGTATGAGTCTTCTCCTCCTGCCTAACGGCACCCTGGGGCTTGGAGCAGAGGGTGCAGCCGTGGTGGGCGGGGCCATTAAATATTTAAATAAGAAAAAGTGGAGGGTGTGACTTTGACCCACTTCTACTGCAGGAGCAGGAAATGGGAGGCAGTTGCGTTAGAGCGTATTGATTCTGTGAGGGAGGGGCTGTAACCCTAAAGAGGAGACTCAGGGTGAGTGTAAGTGTCATGCAGCCCTCTGGAACCACCACCAACTACAGTTCCCAGAAGCCTCTGGGGAGATCATCATCCCCAGAGTACTAATCCAGCATACCTGTGCATCATTACAATCACCTTTATATACGCTGCTTACATGCTTCCTCATATATATCGTAGATCTAGTTACCTGAGCATACCGAGCATTGAATATTTACCCACTGTTTAATTGTGTATTGACCAATTTCTGTTTGTAGTCCGTTTACGAGTTCTGCCTTGCCCACGATACTCCTGTTTACCCCTGTCTTACTGCCTTGCTTTCGACTACTCTGATTCTGGAGTTGCCCTTTGGATTTGTTTGCCTCTTGAACTTTCTTTCCAGATTATTTCCTGAACTGTCTGTGAAGTTAATAAACTGTTTGCCTTTTGTCATCCATGAGTGTCTTGCTGCATGACAGTAAGAGCCAATTAAGGGCTAGGAGATTGTTTATTGTTAGTTAAAAACAATTGGAAATAGATAATTTAATATTTGATCTGTTATGCATTTATATTTCATTTATATTGAATTGAATGCAGATGTTGGTCACGTATGAGTGTTGGAACATTTCTGTTTTGGAGACTTGAACCAAGTGTCAAGTGTGATGTCACTGCTTTATTATTTCTCATTAGATGTAACTTGATTAGTTTTCATGAGTCAGTTTTTGTTATGGAAGCAACACTGCGCTAGGCAAAACGTGCGCTAGGCAATTTAACTTAAAGGTTTTCTTTTTCTGTCAGTAAAGATTTCTAAAAGGAAATTTTGTCGTGCGTTTCAAAGATGTGTTTGTTTGACTGACTCTAACGTGTGGCGGGACAACAGAAGCAAATCACATAGAATGCCACTACAGTGAGGATGTTAGGGTGAGGGTGTTCAGGGTGATGGTGTTCAGGGAGAGGATGTTCAGGGGTGAGGATGTTCAGGGGTGAGGATGTTCAGGGGTGAGGATGTTAATGTTAATCCACATTAATCCAATAATCACAATATTGTTTGATATTGAGTGTGCACATGTTTGTCTCTCTCTCTCTGTGTGTGTGTGTGTTTGTGTTTCATTGTGCTTCAGCTGGAACAGCTGCAAACATAGCAAACAGGAAGGTAATAACCGGTCAGGTGCTGGTCACCCGAGTCAGACCCCATCACCTGAGGGTGAGAAACTGCACAGTGACAGTGGCATTTCAGTGGACAGCCAGAGCTTACAGGAGGGCCAGGGGGTGCCACACACAGGTATACACACACCCGCATGCCTGCACGCACATGCACATGCACAAACACACACACACACACACTCACTTCACACTTCAGTCAATGAATCAGACGATTAATCAGTCATTAATCATTAATGGCCAGATCAGTATATCAACAACCAATCAGACTCTCATGTAAACACATGAGAGCCGAGCTGAATTGAACAATGCTGTATGCTCAGACGCTGTAACGCAAGACAGCAAGTAAGAAACACAGCCTGAAAAGATCATAAATGGTTATATATTACTAACAAGCAAGTTACACATTCATTCTAAATGTTACCTGCAGTCTTAAACGGTAGTGTCGCCCAGAGCTTTAGGGCCATATGATGTGTGGGTCCACTCTGGAGTTTCAGACTGAAGCATAGTTTAGGCCCTGAAAATGATGTTGGACCAGTTTGCAGAACTTATTCTGTGGCATCTGCACTCCTCAATTGAACCTGTGCATTCATTTGCTGTTTTGGTGGCCTCCACTGGGTAAATCCTGCTGACTGCAGAACACACATGCCTTGTGCTTATTTACATTGGAGCTATTTCTTATGGATTCTATCCTGGTTGCCATGTCTTTTTTCATATCTGACATAAACTATGACCAAACATGGTCACAAAAGTTGGAGACATGTGGGTCTATTGGGGAGGATCCTAAACTGACCTGACTTACTGGCAACTTTTTAAAAACATTCTCTCTCTCTCTCTCGCTCTCGCTCTCGCTCTCGCTCTCGCTCTCTCTCTCTCTCTCTCTCGCTCGCTCTCTCTCTCTCTCTCTCTCTCTCTCTCTCTCTCTCTCTCTCTCTGACTTTCTGTCTCTGTCTGTCTCTCTTTCTCTGTTTCCCCTACTCAGTGATAAGAATTGATGGAGGCTCAGCCCTGAGTCTGCCCCTGCACACCTGCGAGGAGGTGGAGCGGCTTCTTAATCCCGCCCACGGCGGGGAGGGGGTGGGCTCCACGCAAGAAACCGACTGGTGCAGCCTGGCCGGGCTGCTGGGCTACGAGGAGGAGCGCATCGCCTCCTTCAGGCAGGAGGGCCGGCCTGTGCAGGCGCTGCTTTCTGATTGGGCGAGGCAGGATTCGGCGAGCGTGGATGCGCTGTGCACCGCGCTGCGTAAGATCAATCGAGAGGATATCGCTCAGAGCATTCTCCTCAAGCCAACTGCCACTTCTGCAGTATGAGTGAACACACACACACACACACACACATATAAAGCTCCTAAGCCATAGCCACTGCTACAACACACCCTTACCATATATCCTGACACACTGTATGGTACACATCATTATCATTTAACTTCAAAAGTGTTAACACCATGTGCCACAAGCTTCTTTAACCTGCACCAAGACTACCCAGTTACTCCTGTATTTCAACTTCTGTTTTTTTTTTTGTTTTTTTTTTGCATGTTTAAAATCTTTGGCCTCTATTACCCACCGTCCGTGTTGTAATCAGAAGCTGCCTGTCTGCCTGTCAGTCACTTACGCTTTCGTTGCCTGCTGTCAACACAAGCCAGCAAATCTGAAGCAGCCCATTTTGTCCGAATGCCCGTGGATCTCCAGAGCACAGCCACGCTCGTGCCCGTGGTTCTCCGAAACGCAGCCACGCTCGTGCCCGTGGTTCTCCGAAACGCAGCCACGCTCGTGCCCGTGGCTCTCCGAAACGCAGCCACGCTCGTGCCCGTGGCTCTCCGAAACGCAGCCACGCTCGTGCCCGTGGCTCTCCGAAACGCAGCCACGCTCGTGCCCGTGGTTCTCCGAAACGCAGCCACGCTCGTGCCCGTGGTTCTCCGAAACGCAGCCACGCTCGTGCCCGTGGTTCTCCGAAACGCAGCCACGCTTGTGCCCGTGACTCTCTGAAACACAGACATGCTCGTGCCCGTGACGTGCCCGTGACTCTCTAAAATGCACCCACTCACATCTTCTCAGTAGTCATATCTTGGCCAAATACAACCTAACCTAGAGAAGTGAAGTAAAACAAACAGACCAACACAATGAGTTAGCAAAAATAGACTTTACTGTTCTAGCACACACAATGGTGGATTCCAGGACCCAGGCTACCAAGAGTCTGTTAACTGCTAAAGGACGACCTTCATATATACTAAAATACTGTAACATTAAAGTTAAATCCTCATTTGATCCGTCTTCTGTGCACATTCCTTTTTTATTCAGCTAATTGTTTATACGTGGTTGTTTTTTCTGTTGACAGTTTTCTGAGTTAGAGTGCTACAAAAATCACTTCCCAGACAGTGAAAAGAATAAGATGTTACTGGCAGTATGTGAGTTCCTTTCTCACACCTCTGACATCATATTTGATGTCACATAAGACAATCCTTTGATTCCCTTTTTTAGTCTGTTTAGCTTTGATGTTTACGACAAGTCAAGTGTCATCTTCAGTTACCCACGCGAGTAGCATCATTTCTGATAAAACCATCTTTTCTTCCAGAAGATTCAGTGGGAAGAGGTGTTGTATATTTAGTAAAGAATGCCAAACATAGATGTACCATGTCAGACTATACGCAGTAAATGGCATTATTGCCTGGAGGTTATGTTATCCTGGGTCTCTGACAGAGGAAGAAGTGAAGAGGCAGAGAGCCAGACTGCTAATGCTAATGGCTTCCTATATCATCTCCATCACCCACAGTGCATTGCTTCTAACTTGCTAACCTTTGTTATCAATAACACCATCACATTTAACAGTCATCAGACAAATGTTCAGTATTTACATTATCATGGGTATTTCCAAGAGTCTGTCAACTATAGTGTATACGATTTTGTAGGTGGCTGGGTATATAATAGACTGTCTGCAGTGTAAAAACATCTTGGAAAAAAGCCGAAGTTTTTGACATCCTGGTGGTCACACACACACTGGTGGTCTTGCAGGAGGCAGATAGACTATTATCTGTCTCTTGTTTTTTACCAGGAAGGTAAACTGATACTGGTCACTACCTGCCCAAGGTCATCACCATGACGAAAGAGCTTATTCATACCATCTGTGACCCAGATAGAAAATGACAAACTTGCCACACACAGACACAAAAGACACAGACACGCGCACACACGGACGGACACACACACACACACACACACACACACACACACACATAAATTTCAAAGAAGCAGGCTACCTACATACAAATCAAGGAGAGTGGAGTGTGGCAGGTTTCTCCTCTGATGGAAAACAGGTCTGTACTGAAGCAGAGCGGCAGTGCTTAAAGGCATGTAGAAGGGTGACGTTAACCGCTCCTGATGATGTAACAATGGCCCACGTGTGGAAGGGTGATGTTAACCGCTCCTGATGATGTAACAATGGCCCACGTGTGGAAGGGTGACTTTAACCGCTCCTGATGATGTAACAATGGCCCACGTGTGGAAGGGTGACGTTAACCGCTCCTGATGATGTAACAATGGCCCACGTGTGGAAGGGTGACGTTAACCGCTCCTGATGATGTAACAATGGCCCACGTGTAGAAAGGTGACGTTAACCGCTCCTGATGATGTAACAATGGCCCACGTGTGGAAGGGTGACGTTAACCGCTCCTGATGTTCTAACTGTGGCACACGTGTGGAAGGGGGATGGTAACTGCTCCTGAGGGTCTGACGGTGGCAAACGTGTGCGAGGAGGGCACAAGGCAGTGCGGGTAAGGTCCGCGGGGCACTAAGGACAGGTGGAAACGAGAAACAATTATCAGGGTGTCTGTAAATTCTCAGGGCTACACACGTGCGATACTCCACCAACTGCACGTTACGTGTGCCGTGTGCTCCAAAGTCACATGTGAATGTGAACTCGGAGACCTGGCTGAACACAGTGTTTGAAGGGGATAGTCAGTTGAGCAAGACATTTTAGAATTTTCATTCTTTGTTCAATCGAACAGAGTGGAATAATTGCATATAAATCTTGGGATCAGGGAATAGAGACAAGATGATTCTAATCACTGACAGCAGTGCCTCTGGATAAATGATATGCCATCAAGCCATCACATTTTACTTTTCAATTTACCAAAGATCACTGCAAAAACCACCAGTGTTACTTAGTTCATTTTCATTGATTAAATGTTGGAAGATTTGCTCTGAATATTGAGTGCATATGCATATTCATATGGTATACACTAAATATATAGTACATTCCTACAGATACATAAATTTCAGTGGTATTCTGCCATAACTGTGTCAGATATTAGAAGACAATTTCATCTTTAATCCCAGGATAAAGTCAGATGTCATTGAATTTAACTGATTTGTGTGAATATAGTTTTGGGATAATATACAAACTCACTTTATAAATATCTTGCTTGTAATGAAGGTGGTTATCCCTTTCTATAAGAGGGGGGTTGTAATTTTCTAACCAAGAAGTACTATGTTTATTTCTTCTTCTTTTGCTTTTAAAAACCAGATTAGAATGTAGCACTTAAAAGTGTAAATATACAGTATCACAAGTGCCTGAGAGAAATGTCAGGTCTGTGTTTTGTTCTGTTTGTGTGTTTTTTTTTAAATAATTTACTTGTTGTTTTTGGTGTGTTACTGTTATGGCCTGCACTCTGGAGAACTGCCAGGCCAAAGTTGTTTCCATGGTAGCGCTGCATCCAATCCCATCCCAGTCTTTGAACCTGACCCGGTCCCCCATGTTTAATGATCTGACACACTGACCAACAGTTTGCAAACTTTTTTACCAAGTGCAAGAAAGGCTAATATTTGTTTTGGCTTGTGTTTCTTTTCTGTCTGGTTCTACTTGGATGTTAAATATAACATTAGTCAGTGGTAGATATTACTGAGTTTGGGTTTGGACTGATCTTGGAGAAACTTTATACAGGGAATATTGTTCATAGGAAGAGATCTATAAAAATGCAGACTGCTTTCTGACAATCAGTCCAAAGCTCTTTAGTGGATGTTAAAGGTACAATCAAAGCGGTTCTGTCCTTCAGACATAAAAGAGGCCCCAAATCGGTGGACCAAGCAAAACAAGCCTTGTACAGAGTAGCACGATTAAAAGGATGACAAAGGCCAAAGATGGTGGGCATTGTGGGTATTATCTGAGGGCAGCTGTCACAGAGTAAGAAACAAACACAAAAGGCCATGTACAAAACCGAGCATTTCTGAATGACTCTTGTATTTACTTATATGTACACTGTATCATATAATTGTGAATTTGCTAGAATTCATACATCTGGTTCAATACAGCAAAGTAATCAAAACAAGAAAATTAATAAAAACAACTGCAACTCTGTATGTGTGTAAAGGCTCATATGTAACGACTCACTTCTGCAGACTTTTTTTCCCTGGAATTAAAGGAAATAGCAATTAGCTGCTGCCTCAGATATCAATAGACTCTAAATACATGAGGCACATGTTGCTTGATGATGGATAGAAGATTACTGTATAGAGGATATTTGACCTGCTTGATTATGTTTGATTATAACACCTAACAATAAGACAGGAAAGACAGAGAGGCATGTCAGCATAAACACTAAGTACTACACACAAATACCACACTATGTACCACACTCAAATAAGACACTATGCACTACACACAGATACCACACTATGTACCACACTCATAACACACTATGTACTACACAGATACCACACTATGTACCACACTCAGATAACACACTATGCACCACACACAGATAACACACTATGCACTACACACAGATAACACACTATGTACCACACTCAGATAACACACTATGCACTACACACAAATAACACACTATGCACTACACACAGATACCACACTATGTACCACACTCAGATAACACACTATGTACTACACACAGATAGTAATGCACCCATTAACTACTGCAGCAGTAACATTAGATCTTTAGACTGAGATTCTGGACCTCTGTGTGCTGTCTTCTTCCTTAAACTTATCACACAAACCTGCCTTCCTATGTGCAGTCTACCCCACAGCAAGACTGAAGAACAAGCCTACAACGGTAAAGACAGAGAGTTTACCACTGCCTTTATTTAACAGACAGGTCTGGGACCAGTTGCGGAAATTTGACATCGGTATAGTATGTTTCCCATATGTGAATTGTCCAAGGCTGATGAAGCTTTGGGTGAAGTGTGAGGCTATTAATCAGAAGGTAAAATGTTTAGCCTGACATGTGTAGTGTTGATGTCTGCACCGGGGGCATTCCACAATGTCAAGCAAGCGGGTAATGTGTGAGAAACACACACACACACACACGCACATGCTCACGCGTGCACACACTCATACATGCACAAACATGCATGCACACACTCATACACACAAACACACATGCACATGCCACATGCACACACACACACACACACACACACACACACACACACACACACACACACACACACACACACACACACACACACACACAAACCTCAATAACAGGCAACACAATGGAACATTATAGAAGACACATAAAATGATTATAGACACATAAGTGAACATGCATGTTCACACACGCATGCACACTGTCAGCATGTTTTGATTAGTGACACTTGTGGGTGACATTTTTGCTTGTATTTCTCCATTGTGAACACCAGTCCTGCCCACCTTTGTTCATTTATTTCATGCAAAGTGCACAAGTGATTTTGCAGTCTTGTGGTGTTCTTTCCCCTCCTCTTCACCTGGAAAGGGGAATTCAGCATGACAAAACAATTACGGTCTCACACTGTCCGCTGAAGGACAGCAAACACATTCTGTCCAACCTTCCTCTTAGTAAAGGCAACATGTACCTCCTTTAATGCTTGAACCGCATCCCATACTTCTATAAAAACAATATCTCATGTAAGAATGAAAAACAAAACCCAGTATAAAAGGTCATATCATGTGAGCCAACTTTAGCAATAACTTAAAAAAGTTTTATATGTTTTTCTTTTGAATTAGATTAATTTGTATTATATCTCCACTATGCATCTGTGGGATTCAGTTCTAATTAGTGGTGGACTCAGACCTGCATATCTCCTCCTCTGCTCCTGCACTAACCAGCTGGGATTTCCCAGTCAGGATCATGTTCCCACACTCTCTGGCCTTTCCGTTTTGCCATTTTCCCACTGGACAAGTCTCCGAGGAGCTTGCCTGAGCTGTGAAGGAAACCATCCACACACATTGCTGAGAGAGAGTTTAGGATACAGTTCAGGATACAGGCATGAGGTGGAGTGGGTGGTAGTTATTTCGTGTTAGGTTAGGTGGAGTGGGTGGTAGTTATCTGGCGTGAGGTGGAGTGTGTGGTGGTTATCTCGCGTGAAGTGGAGTGGGTGGTGCTTATATGTGCTAATGTAGGAACCATTGGCCATTTCTAACCAGCCAGGGAACTCTATTTGAACTCAAGGGTGAGTTAAGGGTCACATGACCCTTAAACAATAAAGTCTCAGTCTTCTTCAAGCTCATTGATAAGAACCAGTTAGCATCACACGTTCTAATGTTAGCAGGCAGCAGTGCTTGTTTAGTGTGCTCTAGTTACAGCAGTTCCTGCCACAAAGCAGCTCTACAGAATTCCAGGCCTAGACCCCTTAGACCAGGAAGAGTTTAGAAAAATTCCTTGAATGGTATGAGAAAGGATCCTTAGAATTGAGCCATGACATAAATGTGAATTCCACCCTTCTTTGGGCAACATACAGTATATTGTTACAGGCAAAGTACAGTAAGTATACTGAATATAGGTATGTTTATCACTGTTAGTAACATGCAACCTTTTGGTTAAATACTTTAAAGCAAATTATACAGTGCTGTATTAATATTATTTCAGCTGACAGTTATTACTTATTGTCAAAGTTACAGATATTGCTACTAACAGTTACAGTTACTATTACTAACAGTCACAGTTACAGTAATTACTACTAACTCAGGAAGACGCATGTTAGAGTCTCCTGTTGGGTGTCTACACAGACGTGACCTCTAGCTCTAACTGTTCAGCTATGTCCTCTCAGGGATTGTGGGTATTATGGTATTGTGAATATTAAGGTGTTGACACTGAAGACATTTCAGTGTCTCTGGGATTCTGCAGTTTTGGGTCAACTGCAAGGTCTCCTCTGAGCAGACTAAAACTGTGTATGTATGTGTGTGAGTGAAAGAGAGAGGCTGAGTGAGAGAAAAAAGTGGAAGAGAGGCAGAATGATTACACCACGTATATGTCTCCCGTTTTACTGGCCTCACTACGATTGGATCTCTCCTTTTCTTTTCTTTTCCAGAGTCATTGTTCAACCACCAAACCTTTAATCTTGTGCATTTATGTATGTGTGTGTGCGCGCGCGCATGTGTGTGTATGCTATTCATAAGGAGATAATGTTGGCTCCACCAGTAAGAGGATACTTGAGAAAGAAAAAGAGAGGAAAGGATGAAAAGAAACCTAAAGAGAGAGAGAGAGAGAGAGAGAGAGAGAGAGAGAAAGAGCGAGCAAGCACATCAGGTCCATTCTACTTTACGTTGCAGCCACAGGAAGTTTAATTAGATATCTTTGCATAATAATTAAAAAAAAACATTTTTCTCCCATTCCTTAGATTAGATATACGTCTTCTTTCTATTATGCTAGAGAGAATGAGGAAGAGTGTGTGTGTGTGTGTGTGTGTGTGTGTGTGTGCACACATGCCTATCTGTTCAATTTAGGATCACACACAGTTGGGTATTCAAAAAATTAAACGTGTTCCTGCTCACAAAAAACAGTGTGTGGTATTTTGCAACAAGTGGCCCAGTGCACAAGTCACTCAGCAACTGCTTAGCACATCTGTCAAACAGCCTTAGACGACCAAAGTGATTAACACCCAAAGTCTCACAACAAAAAACAGGGAGCGGAGATGCACCGTGTACACCCTAAACCAGTTTAGTGAACATAGATACACCCCACACCAAGCACGTCAAACAGAAAAAATCACTGATGCTACTTGTGTGAATTTAACACTATACGGTAATGAAGGTGATCAGGTGAAATCGGAATCAGCTGGTGTTTGTTGAACACGTTTGAAATGTTGCTGTAATAGCGCCAGGCGAGGCTGGCTGGCATATCCCGGCCTTTCAGTTGGCATGTAGCCCTCTGGGGAATTGTGTGCTTCAGTGCTTTATGTTTTTGTGGTTAGAAGCCAAACAGTTAAACTGTTAATTGTGCATTCCACATCCTGTTCTTGTGTGCCTGTGCTAATATCGTAAGGTTTTTTGAATTCCTTGTTATCCACTTTTAGGAGGCCAGTTCAGCAGGGAAAGATTTAAATCATTCTGTGCTTACTTAAAAGAAATGGCCTCTTTACAATCTGAAAAATAACTTTTATGGCAAATCTATCATCTCTTTGCCTTGTGGTTTGAATTCATAAGGGTCTTGCGCTGTAAAAGCAGCATTTTCAGTAAACATCATACATTAGGCTGTTTCTTCAATCAAAGTAAAACATTTTCCTGGGGGGGATGTGTGTGTGTGTGTGTAGCTTGCAGAATTTGGTTGAGGTTTACCACCATGGGCTGTGTGGAAACACCATTTAACTTTGCTATCAGGCTACCAATCATTGGTAATCATAACTATTAGTGAAGGAAATACCTAGGGTGTTTAGCTCATATTGAAATAAAGAGATATATAAGCATATGTGAGCAGATTCTTTACTCTGTCAGAAAGGAAAATCTGTGAGCAGATTTTTTACTTTTTACTACCTTCAGAAAGGATGTGGTCACATTTGATTTGAAGTTTCTAACACTACTCGCACTCCTTAAGATTTGGCACTGGACAGTTGATTTATCAAGGCTACAAAAGATTACAGAATACTATTTCTCTTATGAAGCCTATCTTATATTTAACTTATGGTAAAATAGACAGAAAAGGCTGTAAGAAGTCTCCTCAACAGAACTAAATGATTTAAACCCTAATATTACTTTGTTATACTGCCTCATCTCTGCTCTAATATCGTGTGTGCTCGGTTGAGTAGGAAACTTGGAGCCCTGTGATAGACTAGTGACGTGCCACGGTTGTTTCCCACCTGGCTCTCCGTCATCAGTATGTACTTTGCTGCCCCAAAGCTGCACATCTTGCTCAGGAAGGCCCCATGAACCCCATGTCCAATTCTGGCCTTTCCCCCCTTGTTTAAAGTCAAGTGTTGACATAGTAATGTTGGGGGGTGCTGTTTCATTCTGTTTAATGAGGTGTGAATAGAGTGATTTCACGTTATTATTTACAATAATTGCTCTTCTTGGTTTTGTGATGTTAACATGACCTGGCTGACCCAGGCTCAGTTGTTTTGAATACAGCTGCTGTGTTGAAATATTTGGCAATCAGCTCTTCCCTGGCTTGTGTCGAACACAGAGAATTGTGTCGGACCCTCAACCATCAAGCAAGCAAAAAGGGACATCGTCAGCAAGCGGTAGACTGCAATGGGAAGAATGGAAAAGAAAGTGTTCGACTACTTGACTCTTGCAGAAGGCACCAAGCTACAATGCACAAGATGCTTTTTCCATCTCCAAATAGCAAAGGCTTGGAGTTGTAACTGGTTGACACCTTCATTTCACTTATCTCCTGCGAGGCCTGTTGAGAACTTTTGGATGTCCCACTTATGTCCTGGGAAAAGCTTTGAGAATTCTCCGACCAAAATTGAGATCCAAACAGAAACAGAGAATCAGTCAGGCTGGAGTCACTGATGGCACCACGTTTGCCAGATTTTGCCTCCATAGAGGTTGATGGGATATTCAAAACATCCCTTATGTTCCAAACGTTAGGCTTCATTTCCAATTATTTCTTTAACGGTAGCCAGCTTTTGTTTTTCATCATTTCTGCTGGTTGAATCCACTGAAATGAATCGCCACCTCGTGTTTGATTAGCTCCTCAGATAATTTTTTCTTTGGCCAGAGGAGGATGGGCCCCCCTTTGAATCTTGGCTCCTAAGGTTCCTAATGCTGTAGAGAGTTTTTCCATGCCAGTGTCGCCCTTGGCTTGCTCACTGGGGGCTTCGACTCAGACATTTGTAAAGCTGTTTTGTGACAACGCCTGTTGTAAAAAGTGCCATATAAATACATTTGACTTGACTTGACAAGATTCACCAATGCTAGCTTACAGCACAGACTATTACTATGCAGGCTAGCTATGGTGTATTGCACTCCAAGCACCAAGGTCCTTAACGTCCCAAGCTCCTACTCTACCGGTGACAATTTGTCTGTCTTGGCTTTCTGTTCATAGTGAGCCTGTAATTAGGAATCAAGTCTGTGTACCAATCATGTGTGCAAGCGGACAGCTCTAGGTGGGGAGTTTGGCTCTAGGAGAGGAGTTCTGCTCTAGGTGGAGTTTGACTTTGGGTGAGTAGTTCTGCTCTAGGTGAGGAGTTCTTCCACTCTCCTCTGCATTGACATGCTATATAACAGCGGGTCCTGTAGAGACCAGTTTGTAGAGCACTATAGAGTTTAGTGTTTTCCCCTACTCAATCATACTTCATTCCACTTGTGAGACACCACACATGTAGCTAATGAAATGAATCAGCTAAGAGAATAATATGACAAGCATTAAAGTCTGCTGTACTACGGAGTTTGATATGGCTTTACATTTGCCATTTAGCCAGGCTGTTTTTAATCACTCATTTTGTGCTAATTCCAGAATGAATTTATGCACAGGATTTCTAAACAGAATGTTTTGCAGCTGTTCGAACACTGATATTTCCCCCATTATCCAGTGCCCCAGTAAAAGACATGACACATTCAGTCCAACATCTTTAGAATACCCTGGTTTAAAAAGTGCCTCATGTTTTGATCAGTGTTCTGTAATGTTTGGGGACGGGCTGCAGTGTTTGAAATGGCCCATATGCCCACAGATGTAACAAGCTAGTGCTTTGCTCAGTGTTTGCGCCCATGGAGAAATGATTCACTCCAGCCCTGCTATTTGATTCTCACCAAGTCCTTTGTTCTGGTTGTTTTAATTATTTTAAAAATAAACCGTGACCAATCACATGGGAAGAAATTCTGTGACTGATGCTAAAATGACTAATCAGACAGCAGTTGGTCTGAAACTACTGCACATCTTTTTCAGATATCTGCCCCGAAACAAATCCCCCAGGGTGTGGTTATTTCACACATTTCACACATTTCTGAACTGATTTTCATTGTCTTCTTCCATTTTCCATTGTCTTCTGCTTTTTTCCATTGCAAGCATGTGACAGGCAGACCTCTGCAATCCGATTGGACAAATATGTTTAACAAGCAGACGACTGCAAGCTGATTGGACAATAGCCAAATGTTTTTTTTTTCCTGGTTCACCTTCATTTTTGGGCAAATTTTAAAAATGGACATCTTTACATGTAATGTAAAACTGTAAATTGTATAACTTTTTTTTACATTATGCAATTGAGAATTCGTTTCACGATGTGTTCTGCCTCTGGCATGGTTATATTGCGTGCTTGCAACCCCCACAGGACATTATTACTTCACAAGTGCACACAAAGCATGTTGCAGGATGCCAAATATTTGTTATGCATTTCCTAAGCCCAGACCCTACAGCAGCAGATACAGAGAAAATCGAGCTCCATCACACAGACAGTGCTGCTAAATCACTGTAGTAAACAAAGACCTCTCAGCCAATGGGGATGGTGACAGGGACTGGCAGAAGACTGATAGTGGGGTGTGTGTGTGTGTGTGTGTGTGTGTGTGAATGTGTGTCTGTGTGTTTGTGTGTGTGTGAGTGTGTGTGTTTCTGTCTGTGTGCGAGTGTCTGAGTGTGTCTGTGTGTGAGTGTCTGAGTGTGTCTGTGTGTGAGTGTCTGAGTCTGTGTGTGTGAGTGTCTGTGTGTGTATGTGTGTGAGTGTATGTGTAAGTATGTGTGGGTGTTGGTGTTCTGCTTTTCATTCTATCACAGGAGCCCAAGAGGCAAAAGGAGCCTGTCAGCAGAGTGAGGATGCAGAGAGCCTGCTCTGTCATGCAGGAAACCAACAAGAAAAGTTCACACACACACACACACACACACACACACACACACACACACACACACACACACACACACACACACACACAAACAAACAAACAAACTTCCCCTTCCTAACAAGCCTTAAGCCCTCAGTACTTACACCTTTCCAGTAAACATCTACAAGCTCTGCCATGCTGGATCCTTGATCTTTCATCTCTACCAAAGAAAAATGTTCATCTGTGATCCTATGCCTCCCTAAGAGCAAACAGAGGTCATGTTCCACCCTGATGCAAGGCATCGTTTCATACACTTGCCACCCTGTTCGAATATCACTCCACATCTCAAGCGTGATGCACGGGCACATGGGCAGAGCCGAGGCAGAGCACATGGGCAGAGCCGAGGCAGAGCACATGGGCAGAGCCGAGGCAGAGCACATGGGCAGAGCCGAGGGTAACCCAGGAGATGGACGTGAGCGTGGACAGAGCTGAGTTCATGCAAAAGTACTTACCAAATGTGCAGTATGTGTTACCTTGGTAGCACTTTATGTAATAATAATCTCACAAGTAGCAGAATAATGGAACATACTGCTTTTCAAATGTATTAATGGTAAACTGTAATTACTGTAAATAATTGTTACTATGTCAATTAACCTTGTATTAACATTTTTAGGCTTCAAATCAATTCATATACACTAATGACAATGCATCTTATTATTAAGACTTTTATTTATTTTCATTAAAATATAGAGGTTTATCAGCATCTGTGTCTATGTTTATCTGTGTGTTTCACAGTTTCTGTAATGGGCCCCTATAAAGCACTTATTGTTGTTTCTGTACAATTTCCAATTCATTATCTGGCCTGCTCCTTTTACACTTCATTTAAGGGCAGTTTGTGAACATAATGTTGTAGAATATTACCCAGACCAGAAAGCAACACTGTGCATATTAGATTTCCAATGTAACTTCTCCAAAAGACACGAAATGTGGCATTCAGCCATTTGTTTTTTTGGAAACAAAAGGCCATGTGTACACACATCAGGTCACTGGCAGCGAAGAGTGTAACTTTAATGATGTGTTTTGCAGACAGGTCCTGTAAATAATAAACAATCCTCTTTTGATGTATTTGCCCAATTAATATAATTAGGCCTTATTATTTTGAAGGTAGCATAATCTATAACTGAACAATGCATATATTCAACTACAACTATGCCTGAAAGCAACTGCATAATTAAGGCTCCTTTATCAACAAAGTTCTCTCTTTACACACACACACACACACACACACACACACACAGACAGACACACAGACACACACACACACAGACACACACACACACAGACACACACAGACACACACAGACACAGACACACAGACACACACACACACGTGCGTGCGCGTGTGTGTTTAACATGCAGGAGGCAGAGGTGACAGGCAGAAGCAAATCCAGAACTTTGTATCATTATCAAAGCAGGGATTAATTCATCTTCGGCAACTCTTATCCAGAGATAAGCCGACAGTCAAACGAGGACGGGGTGCCCCGGAATGACGACGATGGACCATACAACACGGTGCAGAAAGGCAAGGCTTCACAATGCCAAACTGTCCATTGGTGAACATTCGCAACTGTCCATATGAAAAGCTGTAAACGATTAAGGGCGGGTCTTCTTTAGCTTCACTATAAGATCATACCTGTGCTCTCCAACAAAACTGTAACTTACAGGTTCTTTAGATAATCACAGGTGGCCCTGTCTGAGATGTCTCCGATTATGATTCTTCTTGAATTTATTTGGCTACCCCACTGCATTTGGAGGATTCAGACTACCATGTACATCCATGTGGGCACAATGCTAGACGCTTCATATTCCCTAACAAATGTGCTTTTGCGAATTACCTTCACCAATACAAGCTCTCCAGCTTCACTTCTTTTAGTGTTGCTTTGGTCTCTCCTTGTTCCTGACCGACAATTCACACCTCTACCCCTTAATTTAACACACTCTCTCTCTCTCTCTGCCCATGGTGAGTTTTCTTTGTCAGAAATGTTTTCTAACATTGACATACTGTAAAAATGTTTTCAAAGGTGAAGAATTTAAACTGAATAAAACTGCTGGTTTTTGGAGCTGAAGTGGGGCCCATATTTGCCTGTGCTAACCTTGTGTTTTTGGTCAAATAGGCTTCCAGTCCATCTCCCCAGGGCTCTGAGATGGGTTGAAGCTTGTTGTGTCTGTGTTGGAGTGTCACAACCCTGGAGATCTGTGCAGAGTGTGAGTGATGTTGTAACTCTCTGCAGCCCCAGGCTCGTGGATGTATGTGAGGATAACTGTGTTATTAAGGCTTTCCCAGCATTCACTGAAAACAGGCAGAATGGTCACGCGCACACACATGGATGCAGTGATTGCAGGCAAATCCATACTCGTTTCCAAAAACAGGCTAGGATATAAAAGAAAAAAGGCAGAACTTAGGAACACAAAAAATAACAGATAAGAACCAGGGAAACACAGATTTTGGCTCAATAACCTTGGTAAACATTGCAAGCACACAGGAAAATACAGACCACATACACAGAACACTGGCAGTAATGATGTCAGTAAGACACAGGTACAGATAAGGATGAAGGAAAGGAGGCAGGGCGGAGCAGGAAATGACCAATCAGGACTGGAGGACCAGAACACAAGAGAGACTTCCGGAAAGAAAGAGGCCGGGAAGGAGGATAGAGAAGGAGATGTTTGGGTCATGAGCAGGAGAACTTACAGCCTCAGATGACACAAATACAGACTGTATTGGTGTTGAAGGAGTGGATAGGGGACTGATGGTGTTGAAGGAGTGGATAGGGGACTGATGGTGTTGAAGGACAGGATGGGAGACTGATGGTGTTGAAGGACAGGATGGGAGACTGATGGTGTTGAAGGACAGGATGGGAGACTGTAATGGTGTTGAAGGAGGGGATGGGAGATTATGGTGTTGGAAGGTTAGGCAACCCTTACCTTATCCAAGTTGCTGTAGGTGCACTGTGTGTGTCGAGGTGGGAGCCAAAGGACAAAGTTTAGCATGTGTTTTTTTACACATCCTCAGGTCCATTAAAGCGTGTTCTCACATAACTACCTCATTACTGCTCAGCATATGCCCCCAGCATAGATGGCAATGTCACTATCTAATCACTCCTTGTTGTGGCTCCAAGATTCCTGGCCTGTTCAAAAAATAAACATTTACACATGGAAATGTTACCTGCAGGGGACGAACTTTTAGTACTAATAATCTTTCCTTAATCTTTTAAGCTCTTTTAGGCTGGAAATCCTGCATAAAGATGTTCTTCATCACTGTCATGTTGCTACCTGTTTGATTCATGTTCATTCTTGCCTAGTTCATAATGAATTTGCAGACTGTGATTGCCAGGAGCAGATCCCAATATATTAGAAATGAGAAATGTATTCATACAGAAGGGGAATTTGCTAAACAAGTTTGTGGTGGCGAGCACATGCACATAACACTCTCTACTTTATAAAAAATAAATTCTGAAAACTTAGGAGCTATTCCGTTCATCAAGAGAAGGAATAGTGTGGAATAGTGTGGACTTTGGCCTGGACATACCTGCATTTGTAATCCCGTAATCCCGTAATCGCGTTTCTGACTCCAGCCTCAATCGTTTTGGATCATCATTGCCACCAAAGTTTACATAGATCACATAGATTTACATAGATTGTCTTTCTCAAAGAGCAGAGGAATCTATGTTGAGCTTGACAAAACATGGAGCATTCAAACTGCTTTGCCATTAGAGCACAAATCTACTAAATGAAAACACAGCGACACCACACTTCTTAAAGTCCGGCAAAACTACCATACAAACAGATCCAGGGACATTTTGGTGCACCATTTCCTCAGATGACAGTGAGCTGGAGACTAGGCTTGGCGAGTTCTGTTGCGAGCCGATCTGCTGTCGTGATAAGTGGAATAAGCTTTCACCGGCCGTGCACGCACATGTTAGTGAGATTTACCATGTGCAGTAACTCCTCCAAGACACTGACTGGCAGGGCTCCACCTTAGCTTTGTCAGCCTTGTGGGAGCACATAAAAACAGGTAGGAAGCAGCATGATTATGATTCCTGTTACCAAAGCAACAATACAGTGAGAGAGATACAGGAAAACATTTGTTTGATGTTTGCACTGTCTGGCAATGATGTTGGCATTTTTATTTTTATTTTTTTACATCCCCAGCACCATAAATGCCATGTAAAAAGCAAATCACAGTGAAGCAATGAATATTAGTGGCACGGTGTCATGCATATCATCTATATTCCTGTCGGGAGACATTTCACTGATAGACATGGGCTTCACAACCAGCAGCCCACTTTATTGGAACTACCTGTTCTGAACCGATAATGCAGGTACACTTGTCTTACAGGTACATTCCAGAATTGTAAAGTTTTAGCCCACAGATCATCAGATACCCTCTACCCCATACTTCATCATTAGTCAATATCTGACCACAGGACCACTGTTGATTGGACATGATTAGGGGCAGGGACTACTCTTAACCAAGGATAGACACTTATGTTGTAGTGACATGGTAGTATTGAGCTGGTACAAGATTTATCAGGCACGGCAGCGTTAAAAGTCACTGCTGGACTGAGAATGGGCTCTAGCCAAAACCGGTCCCATGGTCAGAAAGCAACCAACCATCGCTAAAGAGCTGGAGGATGCGCATGCTTATTTGGAAAAAGTGCTATAGAAATTACAGCATTTGAATGGATTTGATTTAGATTCACATGTCAGGGGCAGGACTAAAGGAGGAAGCAAACGCGAGTCTCCAACTGAAAGGTTTCATGAACCGAAAGAAAATGAAACCAAACGTGAAAGTGCACGTGTCACTAAACCACGCGCCAACAAACCAAAACAAAGAACATGAGCAGCCAAAAAGCAAAACGTAAACAAAAGACCAGGAGAAATGCCACCGTTGCCTAACGGAGGCTACCGGCAGGGGTGGGCAGCATCACATTACATTTTACATTCACATTCGATCATACCCCATCAGCATAAAAGCATGTTTTCCTCAGGGGGAACATATGAATGATCACTGCAGGATAATTCTGAGGATGAAACTTTGCTGTCAGTGCTCCCATCGATTACACAGTATTACCCGACATTTGCTTTATCCACTGACCATTACGTCCTGGTAAAGTCAGGCTTCACGGCAGACTGCTTTTCGAAATCAAATTTAGGGTCAAATTACACAGTAATCCAACAAGATACTGTTAGAATATAGCTCTGCCCCAGTTCACCACTGCTGCATACTACTCTATACTGCTTACTATATTATATTCATACTATATACTAGGTAGTATATCATATATTCTTCACTGTATTTGTAACCTCACCTTTTAAGAGAAACCTTCACAAAGGTTGCATTATGGAGGGCTCTGACCTTTGATCTACTGAAACTTTAGATGCCTTAAATATGGTGTCATCCAGTCTACGTTTGTTCTCATAGGTTTAAAGGGGACAGGTGTACCTCTGATCTCTCTTGCTTTTTTGTTTTGTGATTAAAATGCTTTGTGTAATTTTGCAGTCAGTAGTGTTTTTTTCTCACTGTGAAAGGAGGGAGTGTAACAAATGCCTCATACTGAGTCAGTGAATACTTGCAGTTCTGCATCCGGTCTGTTATTTTCTCTGCTGGATAATTATTAGTGTGACTACAATGCCATCCATATGCTCAGACTGTCCTAAATAATTTTCTTTTTAATTCTCAAATGAATGTATAATCATTAAGATTATTTAATGCTTTCTGTGCTTGATGCTTGCACTGTAATGGCTCTCCACTGCAGATCAAACATGCACTGTAGATGGAAAAGCCCAGTGGTGCAAACCTGCTGTATTAAATTTCAGTTCATTCTTAGCACCTCCTAGCAAACACAAAGGAGCTTCCTAAACAAAGTCCCCTCGAGTAGTAGCTGATGAGTGTTAAAAGCAGCGGCTGCACTGTCTGCCAGAAAGGTGAGGAAATTTCAGCCATAACAGTGATCAGTACACACAGACACCTGTACAAGCAGGTTCAGCAGGTAATCCATCACCTGCCGGACCGCAAGCAGCCTCTAAAAGTGTAGTCTGGAATTTCAAAGAAAAAAAGTGCTGGCCCTTTTACCTGATGTGATAGAAAACACAACAATGAAAACAGACATGTGTTTTGCCGGGATTCCTTTGTCAGAAAAGATTCTGGTGTTTCACTATAAAATGACCCATAGCAAGAACCCCAGATTTTTATCCCTTGTGAATTGCCATGTCAGTAAATACATCTTGTGGAAGTTATATCATGTGGTATAGGAGTTTTTACACTTTTTATCAAGCATGGAAGTACTTGAGGAAACATTTACTTATCAATGTTGACATTTTTCATAGTTGATGTGTGTAGAATTACAGATTACAGTGAGTGAGGAATCCTAGTATGCAAGTATTTTGATGAACAAAAAAAATCCCTTTAGTCAAGAGTTTAGTTTCATGAACAGTGTATATAGATCTAAAGCGAAGACTTAATTGAATAAATGAATGGAAAAACAAATGGATTCTTGTACCTTAAGCATATGTGGTTAGTAATTCCCCATAGCCTCTCCCCTCCTTTCTCTTAAAGTAGGAAAACACAGTTCAGATTCCATTAAGCCTCTCATCTGAGCTCACTGATAGTTTCCCATACCTCATATATTAACTGTCACATACCCAAGAATGAAACAACTTGTTTTGGTAAGAGGTAGTCTCCATTAGCAGTAAATTCTTCTTGGAAACTTCCAGACGCTCTCCATATTTGGTCTATAGTGCTCTTTAAGATGGAAGCTGACAGTGCTTATTCTGGAAATGTGAAACTAGTCCACACTGGGACAGTAAAAGATGGGTAAAATGGGTTATTAAACCCGCTTCTATAGAAAGCAGGTGCAGGGATTAACTGTTGCTGTGTAAGGTCCATGCAGCAATAATGGCACACAGCGTTTCCTTTCAGTCACAAACGTGCTGCAGAACATTAAAGAAACTGAAACTAGGAAAAAAGTTTTCAGTGAAGTTATAAGACCTCTTGCTCTGCCACATTTGCTGAAACAGCACTGCAAAATCACTGGCAACCTCAACTAACTCGAGCTAAACATGCTGGATAAAATTAATTGCAATATTTAATAATAATGTGTTTCTATGTACCTTGAAAAGATAATCTTATTGAGATCTAACTTCTCAGAGACATACAATCTGCAGTTTTTTTCTCCCAATATTTTTCTCTTCTGCACCGTCTGGCAAGGTCACAGCATTGGTCCTGTAATGTCTGCTGAGGCAGGACAATACAGAACTGGGCTTCTGAGATCATTCCCTGGACTTGGGGACTGTGAAGGCCTTTAAATCTTAATTTGGAAGGCTGAACCAATTATAAGTGGACCTAAGGAATCAAGGTCCGGTCCAGGAGTCAGCAGAAAATTCAAGGACAATCTATGTTTTCTTTGGATACCGAATATTGATTTATGATTCATGATTCAACATGATTCACTGTAAACTAACAGGTTTCTTCCCAGGGCCTTCGGAATCAACATCACATCACATACACATCACATCATACACATCAAATACACATCACATACTCAATACATACACACACTGCATCATACAAATCACATACATATCACATCATACACATCACATACACTACATTATACACAGCGTGGTAGGTTATTTTGCTTTTAAATGCCCATTCCTCTTTAATTTCAGTCCCACCACATTTCACAAACCCCAGTGTTTGGAGATCATCATGTTGCAGAAAATATCTGAGTGGATCTTGGAAGTCCCTATTTATCTGGTGGTACATGAACCCAAATTACACACAATATCTAAATCTCTGTCACACTGGGGCTACCCAAACAAGATTATGTATCATAATTGAAATATATTGCTCTCTTAAGAAAAACTACATCATACCCTACTTTTGGTTTTGATTTATTTCTGGTGTTCAGGCCAGTTTTTTCAGTTGCACAAATAGCTTTATTACATTTAAATTCTTCATGTCACTTTTTCAACATGAATATGACAAGTTTTCTCTCTAATACTCCCCATTTAATATTAAATTACAAAGACCCATATGGCCCTCATATATTTGGTTTGAATGTGGTTTGAGCTAGGAGTAAATTGAGGGATTGATTTATTCTGCAGCATACTTACACAACAGAACATGCTAATGTTCAGACAAAATATACTCTCCCTGAATCTCACCATTAGTCTCCTGTTTTCTATTTGCTGTCCAACCAGCATTAATTGGGTGACTGTAGTTTCATACACTGAACTTCTGATTTTATTCTCCTTTTTAAGAAGGTGAAGCTTTCCTAAATCCCCAGTGTTGCTCTCAGTGCAGATTAGAGAGGATTAGGGCATTTTGGAAGAAATGGGGCAGATTTGAAAGGATATGTTTTGTGTTTTGTGTTTTGGTTGCCATTAGGTGCACTGAGCCCTAAAGCTGAACTCCCTCAACACTGATCCAAGATGTCAACCCTTCACACTCAGGGGTGGGATTAATCTCTGTGTGTGTGTGTGGTGGGGTGGCATAAACTCTGAGTAAATAAGTAAATCGTAGGTATTTTCTTAATCTGAAATTACACTGACAGGGACAAAAGGAAAGGAGGTGTTAATAACAGGAGGCACACACACACACACACACACACACACACACACACACACACACACACACACACACACACACACACACACACACACACTCACACTCACACACACACCAGCAACAACACACCCTTTATCACCTTTAAATTGAAAGGGTTGGTGTCCAGTGCTGCAGAGTGAGTTTTTATTTTATTTTGTTTTATAGAGATACTTTCTTATCTGTTAAATCCATTGAACTCTTCTCTTCTACAAGCTTGGTGCCCCTTATTCATTCAACATTTTACCATAGACACATCCTCACACATTACCACAGTCCCATCCCACTCACATTACCCATAGACCTAAACCACTCACATTAGCATAGACCCATCCCACTCACATTACCCATAGACCTAAACCACTCACATTAGCATAGACCCATCCCACTCACATTACCCATAGGCCTAAACCACAGTCCCATCCCACTCACATTACCCATAGACCTAAACCACTCACATTAGCATAGACCCATCCCACTCACATTACCCATAGACCTAAACCACTCACATTAGCATAGACCCATCCCACTCACATTACCCATAGGCCTAAACCACAGTCCCATCCCACTCACATTACCCATAGACCTAAACCACTCACATTAGCATAGACCCATCCCACTCACATTACCCATAGACCTAAACCACTGACATTAGCATAGACCCATCCCACTCACATTACCCATAGGCCTAAACCACAGTCCCATCCCACTCACATTACCCATAGGCCTAAACCACAGTCCCATCCCACTCACATTACCCATAAACCTAAACCACTCACAATAGCATAGACCCATCCCACTCATATTACCCATAGACCTAAACCACTCACATTAGCATAGACCTATCCCACTCACATTACCCATAGACCTAAACCGCTCACATTAGCATAGACCCATCCCACTCATATTACCCATAGACCTAAACCACTCACATTAGCATAGACCCATCCCACTCACATTCTAAAATAACCCTCTCCATCCCTGTAATCAGTATGGTTGAGCTTGTTACTAATGAGATGTTCTGATGCTCTAAATCAATTGTATCCCAGTGCCTTTTCTGATTAGATGCTGAGCTTGTTAACTTTATACTCCTGAGAAAGGTTCCAGAGATGCCAATCTGCTGTGTTTAACATTATTAAGCTGTAACAGAAAGCTTGAGTCGCTATGTGTGATCAGTTCTTCAGAGAACAGGGTTTGGATGTCAAGTAATGACCTGCTTTGTAGTAAGGAACAGAAACCCAGGTAATCAACACATATTTATTATAGTTTAACTTTCAGGTGCTAATTAAAGCCAGTCAAAAGGTCACTGAACATTGGCTCACTGAAGAAAAACATTTTATTATAATTTTGTTACCATCCAAGATTGCACCCACACATTTTTGGCTTATGGCAATATTCTCAGATGGGCCCTCCTTCTAAAGTAAAACATGGTTCACAGCCAGTGCTAATCTGCTAAACTGACTCTAGTATAGTGTTGAGGGGATTTGTTCTGACCTCCTAACACCACCTGAGCACCAACAAGCTATTTCTGCTTCAGCCTTGAAGCTATGATACTTGTACATTCTGTGTTTTAGTTTAGCACAGCTTTGAAGTTCAACAGTGTAAACAGGGTGAAAGAAAACTCACCCCACCAGTCACCCCTTCACCAGTTAGAACCCCACACACCAGTCTCCACACACACACACACACACACACACACACACACACACACACACCTGTCACACCCCTCCCATCTCATTTCTATCTTCTGCCTGCTCTACATTTGAGGTGTGTGAAGTGCTGAAGCTCCATCAGGGACTGGGCAGCTGGACTCTGCTAACCTCATTCTCTCTTCCAGTCAAAATTCCTTCCAGGGAGGAATCACTGTCTGACTCTGTAAAAATCCAGTGAGGAGAAGGAGCAGGGGAGAGGGGAGAGGGGAGAGGGGAGAGGGGAGAGGGGAGAGGGATACCCCCCCCCCCCCCTTTTTCTTACACCAGTTTTTCATTGTTGTATCAGCCTGGATTTGAGACTTATCAAACAAAACGCAATTATCAGTAATAATACAATCGTGCACACAACTGTAAGCTTATATTCAAAAAGTAAAAGTCATGCCATGATTTAACGCCAGTTGATTTCACTATTTCATTCTTCCTGCTGACTTAAGATAACAACAAATCTACAAGTTCAAACCAAATTCTAGGAAAGACTTACTTCCTTGACCAGAACTTTGCATCTGTGCCTTGGCGATCAATAACGTCCTACTGTCTGAGAAGGTCGCATTCCAGCTCCACCATTATGGTGAGGCTCATCTCCTTTGGTACTTTAAAGAAGGTGATAGAGTGTCAGTGTCAGTCTAGACATTACTGCCACCTAGTGTATGTACTTGGTATTGTGAGTAAAAATCTGTTCTTTTATTACCTGAATAAATTTGCTGTCTTTTTTAATGATGGACATAGATTCACCATCTGAAACCTATGTGAGATATATTGTATTACATCTAAAAATTAATTTTTGATCTATATTTGTAAATGAATTGCAGTTGTTCAAAGTGCTATGTGGGTTACAATATTTAAACACAGTGAGGAAACGTAAATGTACACCACTTCCTGTTGAGAAAGCGTTAATATTATACTATTTGTTACATAGCCTCTTTCTTAGTTAAAACTGTAAATTGACTATCTGGCATTGAGCTCAGTTTACTAACCAGTGAATATGAAAACTTAATGTTTAAAGTTCTTATTTTATAATGGAGTCAGGCTGATGGAATGAGTCAGATGGAGTAAGACTGATGGAGTCAGACTCTCCTGCCTTCCAACAGCATCCCTGCTCTGCCTTGAACTCCACCCACCGAGCCACTGTGATCATTCCCCCATTACACGGGTGGGGCGGTAAAGAAGGGTGGGGTTCTTGCTCTTTGTCCACCCATCTGTGTAGCAAGGGTATGGACCTCTGTCTTTTCATGGCGTGTCTTTGATGCAGCTTTGTTCCTGATAGCTGATATGACTTCTGAACCAGAGCCCAGGCTCCAGGCACACAGCTGTCACATGGAAGACTCTGCAGCTGAGGAAGGTTCCAGAACTTCACTACAGATGGACCCACATCTGCGGGTGATATTCACAGAATAACTGGTATTTTTGTCTGTTGAGTGGTGCTACACTAACCTCCAGTCTTGTAGATGTGCAGTTCATTCTTTTGTGTCAGACATTTAGTCTCAAACATGTACTGACATGGTGATATTCCCCACCAGGGGTTTCACCTGCATACATAAACTGATTATTTTGATGTATTGTAAGATCAGAAATATCAGAACTTGCAGTTGTAAATTTGGTTTTCTTAAACACCATTCCTTTATTTGATGTTTTTTTTTTTTTACATTACAAACACACTATTTAGACACTTTTCCAGTGCATATAACTGAAGAATTGCTTTACAACTACAATATTTATGCAACTAGGCTGTGTTTGTACAAGCACACTCCAGACCCAAAGCAATACAAGAGACGCCATTGTTTTAGCACCAAGAAAAGACAAATCAGCATAATAGTTAGATGGCCTTATGATTCTGAATGTAAACTCGCTGGTGTACGAATATTATGTGAAGATGACTTGAAAACAAGTGTTGGTGTCAATATTGTTGACGCTTGAGAACAGAAAGTCATATGCAGTAACATGACAACACATAGAATCTGTAGAGCACACCTGTCACGGATAAAGACCAAATCCCTCTGGGAAAATCCCATAATCCACCACAAAAGAACATGGTGTTAACCACAAAGAGAGCAGATTTTCAAATTCCAGGTGCCCCCCTGAGTGTTCCGGAGCTCACAGAAAAGCCCACGTCACACATCTCCTGCTGAATGTCTGCAGGAGCAGCCCAGAAGAGCACACTGCAGGCAACGCAAAACTAAAAAAAAAACCAGACACAGAGGGCAACAGTGCCCATCTGAGAGAGAGAGAGAGAGAGAGAGAGAGAGAGAATGAGAACTAGAGCAATGTTCAGGGCTCTCCGTCTTACACACACACATAAATAACGTATCAAAGAAAAGAAGTAACAAAAGCATTGCCTCTCAGCATGATGGGAACATCTCGTAACTATACATAAATTCTGGTCAGTAGACATAAATTGAAACTTAACACGGCTGCAGTTTTTTTTTCCTAATTTACAACAGCATTCCATTCTACCATTCCAACAATTTTTCTTATGTAAATGAGATATTCTATGATTTTGGAGTTCCCAGTTTTTGAGGCTGAATCAAAACTGTATAAAAAATTACTAGGGCCTATTGACAGATTAAGGCTATTAATTTGTGGTCTTGCGTGAGATAACACTACCACACACACACACACACACACACACACACACACACACACACACACACACACACACACACACACACACCTGCCTACAGCATACCTTTCCCGATCAACAATGCAACGCAGTGGCACCCGCCCCTAATCTACCACATCTATACATTTAAATCACCTGTAACCATGTTACCTGTCTTGTCTACATCAACAGATAGGGGAAACATATCAACAATCTCGTAAGTAAACTAAACAGTATAGTTCGTACACTGTCACAAGATGCCTTTAGTAATAACTCTCAAGCATGGCCCGAATCAGTGCTGCATACGTTCACAAAATGTCCTAAATAATAACTCAAGCATGTCCCACATCAGCACCGCACACTTTCACAAGAGATCCGCCTTTAAAGCAGTAGTCCCGCCTCCATCTCGGACCACAAGGCTTCTTATTGGTTTACCCGTAACAGGGAAAAGCTACCAATACAAAACACAAACGTGCACACCTGGCACATAGCAAGCAGACACTTCTATGGTGTCATCAGCAGCTAAACTGAAAAAACCCAAAAAAAAACCCCAACAAAAAACATTTAGCGATATAATGGGACACATGTCTGCTTTTCAGAGGGGAGTCTCCTGATACATGTGGGGGATCGTTGACAGGACAGTTACTAACTTTTCCCTACAGGCCTAGTGCTATGCAGTCACTGTGTTGTCAGGTTTTATTCTCATTACTTATCTTGTTCTTTATTGCTTATATTATTGCTGTTTTGGTGTCTGGTGTCAACCAGAGAAATGGTAGACTTCTTGTTGCTAACCGATTGGGTTCTGCTGTTGGCCGAGTGTTGGCCAGGTGTTTTTGAATGATTGCAAACTGATCCACCATTTGAGCAGAACCTTCATATCACGATCTGTAAGTAAACAGATTGCTGGCAGTACAGAAGGCTGTACCGCAAAGCAAGCAAAAGGTTGAGTATGATAGCCGACTTCACTTAACCAAACATTCACACGTCCCAAAGTGGGCATATGCTCTCTTTCTAAATACTGATTACTTATTGTTTGCTCAGGCTGGTTGCTTTGCCAATGTCAGTGTGCTCTGATATTTCTAATATGCATCTATCAGGAAAAAGAATGAACAAATAAAAACTGGCAGCATTGGAAAAGGTGACTGAAGGGATTTTATGATCAAGGTCTACTAAAGTTCTCTTGGGAAGTAAGGTTTGTCTACCTATTTCATGGAATGTGTTTTTGAATATGCTACCTGAACACTGATGCTATGCACTGACTTCCCCTTAATGTAGTCAGCTTTATGTATTATATTAAATGCAACAGGTTATGTGGATTAAACCTGCAGTGCATTTAGCATGCAGAACCTGTGCGAAAGGACTTTAGAGCTTCCGTTAGTGATGATTAGCAACGGACAAAGCGAGCCTCGTGAAGCGGTAGGGCTTCTTCCTGATTGCACTGGTAAAAGATTCAAAGCAGTGGTGCACTTAAAGCAGACTCCACTGACACATTGTGGTTTTCAGAAATTATAGCAGTCCTAGGCTCAAAACTGTATAGCACTGCACACTATGCAACACTTCACTGATTTCATACTTAAAAAAAAAAAAATTAATTATCAACGATGATATTTAGTCATTAAAGTACTGCAATAGATGCTTTTACACCTATTTCCCTTTTTATGTGAAAATGCATAAGAGTAAAATGCTTGGGAAATGAATGAAAAAACGTGCTCTGGAACGTTTGGGCTTTCCTTCCCCGTTCAGAGGCTGACTAAAGATTTGAAGTAAGGAACAGGCCTTCAGAATCACAGGTGCCCCAAAGATGGAGTGGCTGTAGATTTTGGTGTTTCAGGTATGTGGAGCAAAGGGCAGATGAGTGAACCCAACATCTATTGTCAGATCTAAAACGGTAGATCCCGATAGAACTGGTGGCACTGAGCATCTCTTAGTCGCCATTGCGGGTTTATCTCTAAAGAGGTTTTGGATGTCATTGGTTTAAACGTGAGCTTGAAGGGGTAGGGGGAAGTAGGTCTGGAATGCAAGACCTCACTGTTGAGCCTTGTGGAGGTGTATAGGCCTTATTAAGCCAAACGCTGAGGAAGGTATGTGCCTACCTGATGAGCTTGTGAGGTAGTGATCACTAGCACATGATATTTGACATTTCATTCTGTGTATAATTCCATTTCATTTGCAATAAAACTTTTTATACAAAAGCCTCTAGCTCTGGGATAGCTTTCCTGCAGAGGACATAGCCATGCATCTATAGATCTACATTTCCTAGTGTCAAGGTTGCCCAGCCTCTAGTGTCACAGTTCTCATGGTTACACTCTGCCATGTGCTCTTTGTTGGTGTTTTGTTCTCATTTTTGTTCTGTTTCTCCCTCAGGTGATGCAGATTGTCCATCAGTAGCCTCACCACTTGGGGGTTATTATGTTAGTATGTTTTCCCTTGTTTGAGCCTGTTCTGTTTGTCATTAATGTTATTAATGTTATATTAATGTTACATTGGCTTCTTTTGTTATAGTTAGTGCACTTTTGTGTTTGTTTTGGTTTGTTTCAATTGAAGACTTGCATTTTCTTCCCTTCCTCTTTTGGTTTGTATGGTACTCGCCCTGAGGACAGTATTTATTAAACAGTGCTTATCTCAGAATTTGCGTCCTGCTTCTGTTTGCTCACTGTTACAACGAGCAACCTGTTTAGTCATCTAAAACTCAATAAAAACATGTGTACAGTAAAATTGCAATAAGACAGATTTCATTTTCTTATGTTTTTTAAAAGAATTAAGGCAGCACAGGACAGTATGATCACACAAATGATTAGTGACAAATTATCATTTTTAAAATTTCTCATAACATCTTCACAAAAATGTTACTTCTCTAGGAGTACTATTCATTTTTAAGTAGTTACAACACTTTGATTATAATAAAAATAAATTGACAAATCCCTACTACTCAAAAGATTAAATACAGAAGTAATAAAAAAATGTCCATTTCAGAAGAGGCCCATTATCAAAAAAACAAGTTGCTCAAATGATTAAATCAGAAGCTCATGCTAATGGAAGCTGTGTCATGGAAGTCCAAAGATCGTCGCCTTCTTCTGTCAGAATCTCCATCGCATGGCTATGAGGAAGGAAATTTAAATAGAGCAGTTAAGGCACAGAGGAAAAAGAAGAGGGATATTTAGGTGTTCATTATTCAACTTCAGCTGTTCATCCCTAATTGACTGTATGAGTCCCCTGAAAAACAGTGTGTCTTTTGAACTGGTCTACTGCAGGATTAGCCAACGCATGGCAGAGAACTCACCAGGAGACAGTTCCCATTTTCCACAAGGCAAAGATGAACCTTGCAGTGCAGGAAGATGTTGTTATGTCTAAACTTATTTGTGAAGGTGAACATCCTGAAGGAGAAGTGGCTGTTAGTGGACACGCCATTCTGCAAGACCTGCACAGAGCCGTCCTCAGGGTTGGGACACCTTGAAAGAGATGGAGGAAGAGGGAGAAAATTCTCCAAATCTAGCCTGCCAGAGTAAGTGTTGAAGTACAATCATCTCTTTTCTGCAACACTCATGTTAACCATGAGTGTTCTGATATGGATGTCTTAGGGTTGCAACTCCAGGTCTTTGTCTTACTCTTTAATGATCAGGCCCCATTGGGTGTTGTAGTTCATGTTATTGACGGGAGTGGCCCAGCAGCTGTCCAGGACAGTGGAGATCTGTCTGCTGTCGACTCCAAACACCTCCACAGCCACAAAGATCTGCTGATCCACGGCAATAGTAACATCACCAGAGTACGGAGTGCTGAATGAAGCATCAGGATAGAGGAGCATGCTGATCTGGTATGTGCCCTCAGTAGGCAGGTTCTTCAGAACCATACTGTATACCAAAACAAACAAACAAACAGTCAAACAAACAAACAAAACAGACAAACAAACAATATTAGATCACATTTAAATCAGAAATAAACAATGAAAACATCTTTGGCCTTATATAAAGATAGGGTGCTGTGGTTAGAAATAGCTCCACCTTCCTGTGGCTTGGATGACCATGGGCGCAGAGATGCTGTGGATGAGTGGGTACACGCAGGAGAAGGTGATGTTCAGCCATTTGTCACGACTGATCACAGTCTGGTCGCCTACACCCAAAATCACTTAAATGCTGTTCTCATAGATGAAGTGTGTGGCATTACTCTAAGACAGACAGTTTCACATTTATGCCAGGTAAACTCCCTACTCAATGGAGTTTTGTATTTTACACACATTTTGCCTCTTTACGAAGGATTTTTAAAACACATTAAATCTTATACGTTAGTGTAAAATACTAAAACTGTTACAAATTAAGCTGCTTTTTACATTTTGATTATCTACCATACATTTGTTACTGATGTACTAATGTAATTTCCATTAATGACAACAGAAATCTTTATAATTATATCTAATAGGGTGCAGAAGTGCCTGGGACATTTCATTGTTCTTATACAGTGGTAATAATGCTATTCCATTTAATATTAATTAAGGGCAATTTGGTAAAAATTTCACATGAAATGGAGATCACATACATCATCATGAGCTTGCACTGTACCCTACCCTAAGAACTGTGCCACAGTTGTGTCCATCGTTGTCGAAGAGGAACACCATCCTATCACCCTGTAACACCCCTTTGCAGTTGAAATCATTGAGGTGGAGGTACTGTGCAGAATATCCAGCTTCAAACAGCTGACAACGGGAGAAAGATGCTGTCCCAGAACTGCCTGAACATGTCTTAATGGCATCTGAGAAGAATGGAGCAGAAAGTCAGAGAAAGAGACTCCCATTACTGTTAGTACTTCCTGAATGGTTCTAGATGACAAGAACTATTCTCTGTCTTCCTCAGTCCTTCTCAGAGTTGCTATGCACTTGTTTTTATTATTATGTACAATATATTATGGTAATGGTTTCCACTGCACATTGCACACAATAATAGAACTATATTTGTAAAATTGTTCTATTGAACACACAAAATTGTAATAATTCTACTCTTTTATGCTGGTATTATATCGTATATAAATATTGCGTATATTACATGTGTATAAAATGATAACTGTTTTTTATTTATCTTATTTTATTGTATTCTATTGCTGGATTTGATCTGTGCTGGATGATGCAGCTCTGTTCAATTAGTGGATGTGTTACAAATATCCTTTTAGTTGGAATACAGCAAATTCAATATAAGTTAGGTGATCACTGTTAACACAGTGAAAAAAAAATTAACAAATAGCTGCACTCTGGAGAAAAGCAATACTTGTTGATCAACAATTAATTGCTCATCTGTGAATCTATGTTCATAACTGTGAAGACACTACTACAATAAATTAATTGAAGTAAAGAAAAAAAAATGTTAAAATGGGACCAATTATAAGCTTGTAAAGAGTAATTTACAAATGCATATTCTAAGACTCTTAACATTTGCATATATAAAATGCCACATTTGTCAGTAATCTGCATTCCTGTCAGGTCAGATTCTCATGGATTTATGGAATGGTGTGTCACTAATGAGCAATAAAATAAATTAATTTTACATTTATGGTATTTAGCTTTTTTTTTTTTTTTTTTTTAATCCAAAGAGATTTACAATTATGAGTGAACTATGAGAAATTGAGGCTTAAGGGCCTTGCTCAGGGACCCAAAAGTGACAGCTTTGTGGTGGTGGGGCTTGAACTAGTAACCTTCTAGTTACAAGTCAAATACCTTAACCGCTGAGCTTGAGTGGAAAGCTATAAATAAATTTTATTATTAATTTTATTACTGAATTTGTCACTTTGGCTTCACCTTCCTACTTATATCTACATTAAGCTATTTATATTTCTGAAATGGCAATTTTAATTAGTTAAATTATCACATTAAATCTTACAGAGAAACTTCTTGGAAATAGGAAAAAATAAAATTTACAAATGAATTCATTATAAAGATGTACCAAAAGTGTCAGGGTTGGGCCTTGAATTATTAGCTGCACAGCTACAGCCATAAATTCTAGTTCTCTTCACACACACCTCATCCTCAGTGCACTGAAGTGTGTCACATGTTTCTACAGTGAGACAGAGAAAAAGGAAGACAGACTAATTGCACCAGTAAACTGAGCTCACTCCTGTCATTCTGATGAAGACAAAAGTGTTTCAAACTCAGGCTTATCATTAGGTTTAATAAAATAAAAATAATGACATTTATTAATAATACATCAATTGGTGTAGGCAAAACAAACAAACTAGAAAAACAGACTAGGCCAACTCTATTCAGTTCCATGGTGAAACTATATTTAATAATTGAGAAAAATTGTATTATAATTTATTACATTATTATTATTATTATTAATAATAATTATTATAATTATTACAATAATTACTATTAATATATTGGTGAAACTATATCTACACACAAATTCAGATGTTAATACTGAATAAAGCTGAAGTAATGTAGAGATCATGTTATACACTAAGAAGAAGGTATATTAATTTGTATTGTACCATCTTGTTTAAAACCTTTAACTTGGGTACAGAAAGCCAAAAATCTGTCAGATTTCAAAATTCACAGAATTTACCCAGGATTGCACCATCAGTGCGGAAAGCCCAGCGACCAGGTATCCCAACATTAGTGCTTCCAGACAGGCTGGAAGGTCTGGGTTCCCCAATCATATAATGATACATTCCACTGGTTGAGAGATAGCCAGACTAAAAGTAGCAATAAAGCAACATAAAAATGAATGAATACCATAAATACCATTATGTACCACAATATATCATTAGTATAAAATTCAGAAAGGTGCACCCCTCACCAGCCAGGGCTGGCCAGTAGGGGTAATGCCTCCATAGTTCATGATGAGGAAAGAAATCTCATCACCAGAGACCAAGACTGTTTGGAACGTTGCAATCTGAAAGATGAGAAAAATGTTATTAAACTCATGCAGTTTAGTAGAAGATTAGTAGAATCTTAGGCATAGTGTCTTACCCCTGTGCTGGTGGAATATGATGCTGTAAACCAAGTGGTGATGAATAGCCAGGAAGCAGAGAAATGCATTCCAGGGAACATGCTATTAATATCTGCTGTTGCTCGATCTAGAAGAGAGCCGTTTGTGACTTGCTGATAGTAAATGAGATCAGAATTGAAGCTGGTCCACAGTGGGGCGATGATGTCACCGTTAGCATTTGGATCAGGGATTGCCCCACTGAAGTGGGTGAAGAAACTTTGGAATCCATTCTGATTGATCTGAGGGAGAAATGATGGCATGAAATGAATATAAGTGATGTTGGCACAGCCAGTTTATTTACGTTATCAAGTTTCTGTGATTTTAAGATTTTTGTTGTAAGGCTCTAGGATCTAAGTCTTGGTTATGTTCAGCAAATCAGTGTTTCAAGCAAGTTAACACAAACTAAAGTAATACTGTTATAATAATTTTCGAAATGTTGCTCACATAAAGTGTGTTGCGAAAGTTTCCAAAGTACAGGAAGGACCCTGGTAGGACCAGGACAGGAGCATTTCCATCACTGGAAAAAGGAGTCACCACATTTCCACGTGCAAATGGATAGAAAAAAATCAGGAACTGTATGCAAAAGGAAAAGGGCAAAGAACACTTTGTTGATATACCCAGTAGAAATTGTTCAACTGATCATTAATCACTAATCACTAATCTTGTGGAGTGCATTAAGCACAGTGTCAGTTATTCTTTTTGAAGACACACACACAAAAAAACATTTCTAAGGTACATTATCCACAAAAGCATGTGCTGAACATAATGATGAGCACCTGTGCGACTCAAATGTGCATCTCCCATGACAACTCCACTTCCCGTTGCTAGAAAGGAGACAGTTCTAATCTAACGTGGTGCATCTACATTAGCATCTGTCACTCAAACCACACACTACTGCCCTCCATAGGATAGAAAATACTGATTGCAATTTGAAGAAAGTTCATTATGACTGCAATCATCAGATTCATTTTCTATCACTGGATAGTTTAAAATTGCATTCGTAAATCCAAGAAAAAAAAGGAAAATAAATTCACCATTGGGTCCATTCTGGACTTTGTAGGCCCAGCGGCCAGGGAGTCCCACATTGCTTGTTGAAGACAGGGCGTTCAAACTGCTTACTGGGAGTTGGATGAAGTTGTTGTTATTGTCCATGGCAAAGCCAGCCTATGAAAAAGACAACAATAACAAAAAAAATCAATCAATCAAACCTGTAATAAATATAAGTTGGGAATCTGACAAATATGAGGTATGAGCCAAAATATAAATTTTTGACCACATATTTATGAAAGTGTAAAAGTGAAAAGATAAATAAACGTGTGCTTCATACAAGCCAATATTCTTGAAGTGGTGGAAAGTCCCCATAGTTGAACAGAGCGTAAGACATGTCTTCATCATCCATGATCAAGACTACTTGGAATGATACAACCTTAAAGAGGAAAAACAGTATAAAAATTGTGCACATGAGCAGCAGTGAATGAAGTATGAGGAACGACTCTTACCTCTGATTCATACTCCAGCAGTGTTTTCTGCCATGTGGCAGTGAAGACCCAAGTAGCAGTGGACTTGTATCCTGGGAACATGCGGCTTATAGCTGTTGTAGCGAATGTTACGAGAGGGCCGCTTGTTGCTTGCTCGTAGTAAACTGCTCCTCCCTCGTCATTTTCGATGTCAGCCCAGAATGGAGCGATCATGTCTTTCGCAACACTTGAATAAGGAGCGTCCCCATCGATGGAAACAAACGACACATAGCCATCCATGCTCAGCTGCCAGAGATACGATTAGAAACAAATGAATAATGCTGGACCGCAGACGGAATGATTCTCTACTTCATTAGCTATTACATTTTTACAGCCAAGTTTTTTATATGTATATTTTAGATTTTAAAATGCAATATATGTCTACAGGCAATCCTAGTGTGTTTTCCCTAATTTCCTCTCTGACATGGGTGTAAGTCTGAGCTGAGAGCCATACCAAATGCCATTAGTCATCTATCAACATGCATCAGATTAGCCAGATAAAAGAAGTCAAAAAATAAACTAATAAAAATCTAACAATAGTTAAAGACAATTATAGAATCTTTTAAACCTTTCTGTCTTTTACTTACATAAAGTTGTAAGTAATATTTTCCAGCATACACGTAGGGATACGAAAGCTGAATCTGCACAAATGCCATTAGTCATCTATAAACATGTGTCAGATTAGCCAGATAAAAGAAGTCAAAAAATAAATATTAAAAAGACTTTGCCTTTGTTTATTATCCTGATCAGGTCTTACTATAAACAAGCCAACTATATGTTTAGTGTTGACAGACCTCCAGAAAGTGTACAAGATTCTTCACAACAGTTCAACTGAGGCACTTTAAAATCACCAAAGGAAGCATAATATTTGAGAAATTATACAGTAGTACTACATAGAGTGTCAGAAAATTGGTCCAATTTGTATATTTCAATTGTTAGTTTTGGTCAAAGTTAGTAATGCATGTTAAACACAAAGTATCTTGGTTTTGTTGCTGATGTACATGTCAACAGTTGGTAAGTAGTCACTGATATAAAATTCTTTATTCTGTTATATTTGTGAAAATCTGCCAGTGTAGGGTAGGTTTTTTCTCCAAGAGCTTGACTGTTTTGTGGTGCAAATTAAAGATAATCTAAACATATGACCAAGCTTTTTTTCACAGTGCAAAGTGGAACATGTTAGATTAATTACAGTAATTATCATCACCTTTAACCTCTTCCTGAACACCAGATATTACATGCCAGCAACCTTACTAAGATACTTGGTATCATTCAATAAGATGATTCAGTTTCAGAACATTTATGAATATGTTTGTTTTCTAAAACTCTTCGTTGTATCAGGATTGTAATCTACAGGTTTACCCAAAATAAAAATGAAGATGCTAAACTCAAGTCTTTGCAAATGCCTCATCACAGTCTCCATGGAAACACTGGACTGCAATAAAAAGGAGGATTAGCCAATGGAATGAAGGTTTTTGAGGACTCTGGAGATATACATCATGGAGGAATGATGTCCCATTTTTTACTAAATGATCCTAGCCTAGAAAGAAGAGCAAATTTTAAGAGCTTTTTCTTATATATTGCGTATATAAAAAGAATGTGATAACATTTGATTATTTTGCTCATATTAATTGTGGGTTCCAGTAATTGTCACGGTACAGCTCCTCCCCCTGAACGTCTCCTCGTGTGCGTGTGTGTTCATCTGTGTGGCCACCCACCCACCCACCCCCCATGTACCATACCTGCTCCTCGTTGTTTCATTAGTCTGTGTGTATAAAAGTCTGGCGTCTACGTGTTAGTGATGTTGGTGTTTGGACATGATAGCCAGCAAGCTACATTGAATGTTACGCGTATAAATAAACATGTATGTTTCTGGTCTACGTGACTCGTCCTCACATCCTGCTTAGCAACCTACTCAGCACAATAATTTTGCAGAAGAGAGGAACATGTTGTATTAGATAATCTATTGCTTACGTAAAACTGTGTGTAGTATTTTTCATCATACACAAATGGATAGTCCAGCTGAATTTGTACAGATTCTCCATCAGAAGGAAAGGGATTCACAATAGCTCCAGATCCAATGGGGAAAAAAGGCATGAATGTTGCTGGGGAAAAAGAGAAAAATTAGCATTCCAATATTTTTACTCCAACTTTGCACATTTTACCAGTTATTTAGTGTTTTATTTGCATGTCATGTTGCGCTAGAGCAAAAACTCTAGCATACTGTTTATTGGGATCATATGACTGAGTTTATAAAGGACAGTGTCATTAATAGACCATTACAGGCCAACAAAATTCACAGAGCTGTCTGTAACTACAGGGGCAGGAAAGGCCACCTTTGTATTCCTTCGGTCTACTCAAGATCCTTGATGAAAGGTTGACCAGAGGGATGTTAAGCATCATGCATTGTTTTCCTTCATTAGTGTTTGAGCTAGGACACTAGATAGCAAGTACTGTAAACTGTTTTGAGTGAAATCTTTGTGTAAATACAAATTAAAACAAGAAAATATATTCACCACTAGGTCGATTATGAACTGTGTAGACCCAGCGACCAGGAATGCCAACATTGCTTGTTGAAGGCAGGTCACTGGAACTTTTCACTGGTATGCTGACAAATGCCTCATTGTTCAGGGCAAAGCCAGCCTACAAAGAATTACATTTAACTAAAATCAATTCCAGATCCATTACAAATGTGATGTTCAAATATCACATACTCCTCATTTTTTAACACAGCTGTAATATATTTGAGTATGGCCCTCTTACCAGCCAGGTATTTTGAAGAGAAGAAAGGTCCCCATAGTTTATCAGTACATAAGAATGTTGTTCATAATCAGTTAGCAAGACCACTTGGAATGATACAACCTTAGAGGAAAGAATGAAAATTAAAATGGTGGTCATTGGAAGCAGTGACTGAATTATAAGTACAGAGATTTACCCCTGAATCAAACTCGAGTGGTGTGTTCTCCCATGTAGCAGCGAAGACCCAGGTAATGTTGGAGGAATACCCTGGGAACATCTGGTTAAAAGCTTCGGTAACATTATATACAAGCGGTCCACTTGTTACTTGCTCATAGTAAACGCTTCCTGGCTGGTAATTTTCAATGTCAGCCCACAGTGGAGCGATCATGTCTTGGCCAACTTGTGCATCAGGGTAGTATTCAGTGTTGGGTTGAAAGAATGCTATGAAGCCATTTATGTCGAGCTGAGAGAGAAATGATTAAAGAAAAAACATGAATAAATCAATCCTACATAGAGCATGAAGTCTTACTAAGTAAACACTAACTTTACACATTGGTGCAGCCTGCTATTTTGAGTTGCTCCATAGTTTTAAAATACCAATTTCCCCCTTTTTTGGCAATAGTTTTAAGCATTTTATAACAACTAGAGTTTATGATCTTACCTGGCCCCATGAATACAGGTATTTTATCCTCACACATCATGGGACATATAAGTCTCTAAAATATTAAAGAATAATGCCACCTGGCCAATAAATAGGTTGAAATACTTGCTAAACCACAAATATAAACACCTAGTCTTGCACTTTCAGTGGTATGTTGAGATAAGATAAGACTAAATCTTTAGTCATTATTGGTACCATCAGAGATTAATTTGGCATAAATCCTGGATAGTCAGGCAAACAGACTCTTCCACACTGTAACAATAAATGATGGAGGAATTTGTGATTCAGTGGCTCTTTAGCATCCTTGGAGAACATGGCTAGACTGCAAAGTCTAGCCAAGTGAGGACATCATCAAGTATGTTCAAGCTGGAGAAAGCTTTTGAAGACTTTTAGATTTTCCACTGAGGAAATTATGCTGCCTCAGAAAATGATGCTACCTCAGACCAAAACAAAACGTGCCCTAAGTTAAACCCACTAAAAAGCTTGAGTGGGTTAAAAAGGAAGGTTAACAAGTCAGAACAAATGACATGGAGGAACCTAGAGATGTCTGCACTGAGAAACTAGTCTCCAACTTCATTACAAATACAGGAGTCTCCAGAGATTTCTTCATTATTGTGAGTATTTTAAAAAATCTGAATAATTTTACTTATACTATCAATATCTACCAATTAGTGTGTTCACCCACAGGAGTTGACCTGCTTTTATAAGGTCTTTGCAAAGGCCACTCTTTGCAAAACCTTGGTGTCTGAGTCACATATCACCACTGTACCAATAAATGGTATTTCTGAGGATTGTCTCTTGTGAGTGTCCCTTTTCTCTAGTATTACATGGGAAAGGCTTACCTCTATTTTTCTGTCGGTTCATCTGTGCTAGGCACAGTACCCCTAATCTTTTGGTCCTATTTTTGTGAGGGAAACGTCCCCATTTTTTGTATGCTGGTTTTTCTATAGGGAGAGGTTCACTCTCTGTTTTGTTAACCCTAGCAAGAGTGTAGAAAAATGTGTTTCAAGCTCTCGGTTTAAGTTTGTTTGGTTTTCACTTTTTTTTTAAATTTACCACCACTATGTTGGTGGAAAGTCCAACCCTCTCCTATAGTGTAGTGGATATAGTGGTGCACTCTATGTTCCACGCTACCTCAATTTAAGCCTTTGTTCAGCAATTTCCCTCGGGATCACTGAAAACTCATATCTTGCTTCTACTAAGTTAATATTACACTTCTTGTTGATTCCTATCCTCTCCTTACTCTCCTGAAGTTGAGTTCAGCTGGGTGGTACCCACCTAATATGTACCATAAGGAAACAGTGCCCAACCCCTATTGCTCTAATGAGTCTGGTGGTCCACTAGTTTTACTTACGTAAAACTGTGAGTATTGTCTTCCAGCATACACAAATGTACTAGTAAGCTCAATCTGTACAGAATCTCCATCCCCAGGAAAAGGATTCAAAGTGGCTCCAGATTCAACAGCGAAAAGGGGCCCTGATAATAATATTGGGGAAAAAGGGTTATATTGTTTAGAAATGGAAAAATCACAATAATGCAAAATAATGCAAAATACACCTCATATATATTTATAAAATTTGGTAGAAATATTATCTTTCCTCTAGAACAGTCTATATAACATGCATTAATACCAAAATGTATTAAGACCTAAGATATGCAATTTTGCATATCCATATGTGTTTGGTTTCTATTTACAATAAAAAAATCTAAAAAACCAATGTCCTGTTTTTTCATGTTTTAAGTAAGTACCATATAGATGATGACGATGATGATGATGAGGATAATAATAATCATCATCATTAGTAGTAGTAGTACAAAAGTTCTGGAAATGCAGTGCAACATTACGTTTGAGATCTACACCTCTCATTTAGTCTCATTATAAATCTCGGGCAAGGAAAGATGTCAATTAGTTATCACTTCTTACATATGTGTCTAATAAAATACCTTACTGAGTTATTTAATAAATGCTGTGAGCATTATATGTGTTAATAACCATATTGATCTACTGTGATAACTATTTCATAAAATATAATCAGTACTTCACATTGGGCTACTGCATTTACATGGACCTCCCATTTCTCTGTACCAGCCCTCCTACCCTCGCACAGTGAGAAGGGCGCAAAGCCTGAAATTACCTGAAATTGCTAGTAATACCAAGGTCACTGGTTTGACTCCCAGGGAGTGCATGTTCTGTCTTAGTGATAAATATGCAAATACTCTGGATATGAGTATCTGCCAGATGTAAATGTAAACTTACCTGCTGCATGTGTTTTTGCCAATACACCTAATTTTAGAGAGAGAAAAAGAGAGACACAGAGAGAATATTAATGAATTAACAAACAAAGCACGAGCCTCTGTAGTCCTCAAAGGCTCTATTTTTCACTTGCATTCATGAAGTATACATGGGGCTTAACATAGATGTTATAGGCACGTTATGTGAACACTTCCTCATGGCCACCCAACCTCACCTCTTGGAAGGCAAAGGCATACATCCGTTGTTCCTCATCTGCTGGGTCCCTCTGTGAGTCTGTAGTTTCAAATAATTTGGCCACTAGGTGGTGGTATTCATGAAAATAAAGTTTAACCTACATATTTTCACATAGGAACAAAACCTTGGATTCAAAGGATTATTTGCAGTACTCCTAGCAACTTTGCAATTACATTTCCTTTTCAAAAATGCATAGTTGTTCAAAAATACCACTTTTCGAACTAGTCCTCGGAATTTGATTCAATCATGTCAAAATTGGTGCGACAATAATCTATTCACTCTCTACGTAAATAATTATCAAAAAAGGTTGAAATTTTGACACTCCATGATGGTCATTTTACTGATCAATCATCTCCTTATTTGAAACCGTTTTATTGATTGAGGTTCTTGTTAGGTTTGCCAAGTTTGGTCCAAATTGACATTTTGGGGGTGCTACAGCGCACAAACACTAAAATCTTTAATAAAATCACACCATCATCATGTTTTGCACACTACAGACAATGAATGGGTGTCATATGATTCAGATCTACAAATTATAACAAAAATTGTACTGCCTGGCCAGAAATTTGCCTTTATTTTAGAAATATATCTTGTTTCTTCATTGTAATATCAGAATAGCAGTGCTTTGGCTTCATCTAGTCTAAATGACTGAAAAGTAGCGCTTAAATGAAACACACCACCAAGTACGGGAAATGAACTCTGCAGTGCAGTCAGTTTTTCAACCTTTAAAAGTCATGCAGCTTTTGCTATTTGTAATGTGGATACCAATAAGTTATAAATATATAAGCATATCTGCAAATATGGGAAAAATGTATTGCTTTCAAGTATTATCACTTGTTTCAAATCTGTGACTTACTCTTCATACAATAAATTTTTAATATGTGAAATACTAAATACATAAGTTCGTTCAGGGCATTTCATCAAATTTCTGTGTAATTAGAAGCCTTTAATATAAGCCACATATAGGAGTGTTTTTTGGGTACAAATGTATCAGAAAGTAATGTTCTCTACCAACACACTACTTAAAAGCATAAACACTCAACTATTCTTGTTTGCTGCACGTTTAATACTTTTAAATACAAACATTTATAAACATTTCACAATTTGTTTAGCCTTAAACTGCATCTATCAAAGACACTCCAAAAAGTACCTCTAAAATAACTTTTAAACGTATCTGTACAGACGTTAGTGAGGCACGTGCTTGACATAAACTCTTGTGAAGCTTTTCGGTGTTGGCCCTGACTGGCCTGCACAGCTTTTAAACCTTTACAAACCATGCAGCTTTTAGTGCTTGCAAGGTGGTCACAAAGCGAAATAAGCCAAGATATCTCCTAAGTTTGGGAATTAAAAGACCATGCTACTGCCATATGTCAAAAAAAGATCTTTTATCCTTAAACAGCAGTTATATCCTTAAACAACACTAATGCTCTGTCAATTCCAATGAAGCTTTATAGACTTTTGCAATTATGGGATGCCGGCATAAATAGATGCTGCAATAACAAGCAAAATATAGTTTTTCCATGACTAATTGCTTCAGTTGCTTCAGATTTTACCAGTACTTACCAAGACCAGTGAACTATAATGTTGTACACTGATGTTGATCGCTGACACGGTTGGCCAGGCATCCTGAAGGAGGGACACACCCACTCCTGCTAGGGATACCTGCCTCGTTCCCAGTCCCCTGCCTACTAATCACTTTCACCTGTCCCTTGTTCTCTACCCCTATTTAAACTCACAGGTCCCGAGAGTAGTAGACGTAGTAAACTAACAGAAGTCTGCTGACAAAAGGTTAACAGCACACTGTAAGAACCATACAGACCAGCAGGTGGGGCCACTGTCAGCAATGCATAAAAGCAAGCTTAGCAAATATGAAAAGAGGGTGTGTTTAGTGACAAAGAGCACCCAGGTGTTTAAACATTCCTGAACAACATCACTCCAGCAAGGGAGGACATCTGTCACAACAGCAAATATCTGCAAAGGCCTATATAATTAATCTAACTATCTGTGAAATCTTAGGTAACATCTCATCAACATTGCCATAGCAGTAGATTCACTTGAGTTACACCGCAAGCTGTCTATCATGTAGCCTGAAACAAAGGTAATCAGTTCTCTATTGTACAATCTGTTATAGTTTACAAAGAACATAACAAACATAGCTCTTAAAGAAAGCACAATTGAAAAATATTTTTCCCTTTGAACAATATTCAGTCTTTAAACTCAAACTCTGTGCCATAGTCCTTTGTTCTGTTATCAGACCATAACACAAACAACTGAGATTAACATTCAGCCAAATCATTCTTCTGTACCATATTTAATTTGACTTTCTTGTCTTATGGAGCCAAAGCATCAAATCTCTGCCTCTTCTTACATCACACATGTATGCACTCAGTGTCTTTTCCCTTTTTCACAACACACGCACGCACACAAGCAAAATAACCATGTAGCTTGTCTACACTAAATATACAGATTGTTAATTTTGTTTGCATGATCTAAATATATTTGAAACTGGGCAATAACTGAGGTATAGTAATCTTATATAGCAAATTAAATCATACAACAAAACAAAATATTCAAATTGTTCAGGCCCTCCGATTTAGAACAAGATAGATAAGTGGTTGTAAATAAACAAGATGGATAAGTGGCTGTAAGTAATTTAAGGCCAAACATAATGACAGTGACCGTTTCCATGACCACCATCATCATTTCCCTTGTAATGTTTAGGGCATAAACCTACTGGCAAAGAGCAGGACCACCCAACGCAGCTGATGTGGATACCCCATCATGTGTCTGAAATCCACCACACAGCAAAGTCTGAAAATAAACACAGCTGAATGGATAATGGGTAATTCATTAAGAATGGAAAATCCACAATACTGCAAAGTTTTTAAAGACAGCAATGCTGTTGTTTTTTGTTTTTTTTAAAATTTCACAAAGAAAAGTGAACACAAAAAAGCAATATCTTCTAAATGTTCTATTTATTTCAAGATTATTAAGAAATGTATTATTCAGATGTAATCTTAGTTTATTGCATGATAAGCACCTATTTATATAATTCCATGCCATAGAAAATGGGAATTTCTCATATCTGAGGCTTTTGTTACATATCCAGCAGAAACAGAACTGAAACTTTAAAAACAGACACCTTTGCGCTCTAGGTGATATCAAAAAGCAAACGAAATAGCACATTAAGTAATCTCAAAACTTACCAGGGTGTGCGTTTTGTCTCTGAATACTCACAGTGCACCTCTCCAGATGGAAAGAGCAGCTATATATACACATACCATTACATCACTGACATCTGAAACATGCAGTTTTGAACTAGATGAAACTGATCAGATGGATAAATAGATAAATCGAGTTTTTTTCTTCTTATAAATAATTACTCTACACTGTTAGTTAGAAACAGTGCATATGACATCACTATGAGCTTCTACCTGTTTCAACACTTTTTAAATTCTACTAAATGTTATCTAATTTATGCACATTGCCTCTCCTGACACATCAGAATGTTCTGTCATTTCTACAACTAGCCATAAAAATGTACTGGTAAGATGTGTCGTATAACACAAACACCTTGGTATTAATTTAAATTTTAAACATTCACTGTACACCTTCAAAGCCTAAAAGGGTGATCTTTTAGTCTCTTAAGCATTAGGGACTCCATCATAAACATAGACGGTGACAGGAGACTTCAATAGGCTCTACAAGATGTTGTATTAAATAAAACAAGAACAATCTGTCACCAAAGCAGTGAGTGGGCAACCAATGCAGAGGCAGTAACACAGTAAGACTGAAATTCAACTGCAGCACCTGAGGTAGAATCAGACACAATCACCTTGATCTAATCCAGCAAAGTGTGATAAAGATCAAGGAGAGTGGACAGCATTAAAGAAACATCAGAAACGCTCACACCCCCCCACAGCCCTGTTATATGAGAGCTATGTTACACTGCTCCAAATTATCTATATAGATATATTTATGAAAACAATACTCAATAACCCACCCAAACCCACAAAATATTCTTTATGTTAAAATATCAGTTGAAAATCATACAAATTATTTTGCAGTCATTTATCAAGAGACAGTCTTTCATCAAACCCTTTTAAAATAACTTGATAAACTTGTTTGTCACATGTGGGTAGTTCAGGCAAATTATTTGAAGATTCTACTGAATGTCACACTTAATATAATTTTGGTGTTAGCAGCTATGGTTTAACCGCTAACACATGAACCTTCAAGAGACGTCCTATGTCCATGGAACTTTATCATTAACCTTCTCTTCTGTGTGGCTAACTTCGTACGTTAAAAAAAATTAAATTCACTGACAAAATTCTAACTACTCAAGTATTTGGAAAGATGCTGGAACGTTATGAGAAATGTAGCGAGCTAACTAGCTAAATAATGAACATTGCAAACTTCACACTGAGGTATCAATGACAACAGCTATCTATATAGACGCAAATGTTCAGTTATCGTTATTGTCGTAAAAGCGAGCTAGGTCAAGTTCGCATCTATACGATACGCTATAAATCTCCATAATACAACTACATAGAGTAGTTTTAGCCTAGGATGACACCAAGCTTAGCAGTCACTCAGTTAGCTACTAACTTAGATAGCTAAGTAAGGCTAGCTAATGTCAACTAAAATGACAAAAAGTAATTGCACTCAACCACAATGAACAGAACAATTTTCTCGAAGACAGGTCAATGGTCAAATTCTCAGAGTTTTGCCTTGTCCCTGTTTGCGCCTGTATTATCAGCTAAACTTTCTAGACTCTGTTCTGGATTTGGATGTGTTTGCCAATCAGACTGTTATCTGGATTTTTACCTGAACTGTACTGATATTAATAAACTGTTCGCTTTTTTGTCATCCTCGAGTATCTGACCTGTCTTGCTACTGGACATTTCCTCATACTCCTACGCTAAACAAACAAGATTATCCAATTGTTCTAGGGAAAACATCGTTTTGGTCAGATGTATGGACATCGGCTAAATGCCATAAATGTAAATATAAACAATAGAACATGTTTCAGTTGGACAAAAACAGTGTGGGTGTGTGTTTTCTTGAGTCTTGACAGGGAGATTGTAGTACAATCGCAATGGATCCCCGCAAATATTTCATCCTAGCCTAGATGACAAAGACCAAGATCCTGAGTAGTAATTAACATATATTTATTAGCATATATTAACATATATTTAGTAGCAATTAAATATATATTTAGCAATATTGGTCATCATTCAATGTTCATCTATGTCTCTCGAAATTGTTTTTTACTTGAGGGGAGGGAAACTTAATCGTTGAGGATTCAGCAATGAAATAATTCCCAAGTAGAATGGTGAATAAGACTATGCTAAACACAGACACTCAGGCCAATCTGGATTTGAGCTGAAGAGTCTAGATTTTACAAAAATATTTCCCAGCACCACAGAGAGATCATTGTAAGTAAATATTTGGAGAGAGACTTAGAAAAGTTACCAAGTCACCAGAGAGTGTTTACATGCATTTAGTAATTTGATTAGTGCAGAAAATGATATTTTGGCAATAATCTGATCAACACAATTACATCCACTTGAGTAATTAGATCATGGGAAAACTGGGTTTTCTTGAATCAGGCAATAATCGGATTTCTACTTTGTAATCAGCCAATAATCTTACAGAATGAGGTGACTTCAAACTTCCTGCCGTGGCTTTTTGTAAATATGGACCAACTTTACTGGCAAATATGGATCTTCAGATTTTAATGTTTACTAATGGTTACTAGTATGTGCAATTCAAATTCTTTCAGAGTCGCCCCCAAAAGGTGTTTGTCATTTCACAGGTGCTGTGTTTAATTCTGCTAGCCATTTCCAGGAAAAGCTCTGATTATGTTGGCGAGCATGCACAGACTGAGAAATCTAAAAGAAATCTGAGTAAGGTATACATGAGCTGAGAAATCAGATTACTGATCTAAAATCCAGCTCTCTTTATCGGATTATTGGATGACTTATGAGGGCATGTACTTTTACAATTTTAAAGTACAGTATTTTTCCACTGATAAGGGTTTGCGTGTAGAGCGAGTATCAGGTTATAATAGAAAAATAACATGCATAGTTTGTGTAATATTTATGGACAGTTTTGGTTACGTGATTGACAGCAGGGTCCTAACAAACCTGAATTAGGGTACCCACTTGAACTCAAGAAACTATGTGTGCCTTTGTAGTTCAAAAGCAGGAACTACCAGTTTTTGGGGTTTAACAACTGTATCTTAGTAGATATTGGACCATAAGTTATGCATGCTGAACAATGCAATTCAAATTTGTTGTTGTTTTATAAGAGTGCATAAAAATGCCAATGAGGTGTTCTAGTATGGTTCTATAATAGGATAATTTTATCCTTGAAACAAAAATAGTAATTTCACTGAACAGGAACTTAATTCTGAATGAGAAAAATATATATAAAAATAAATAAATAAATGTTATATATATATATATATATATATATATATATATATATATATATATATATTTTTTTTTTTTTTTTAAAGACTTAGACAGGGTAGACAGGACAAGATTAGACACATTAGACAACTGCATGTTGTCCTCCATGTCATGTAGAAAAGTACACATAATATTTTGCTCTAGTCCTAGTGCATATTCTCACATATTTTGATTTTATCATCTTTTCATCAATAATTTATGACCTCACTGCCAATATACTTTTTGTTTCTTTTATGAAGAATATTTAAAGTTGACTCCTGTTTTTTCATAAGTGAAATTCCATTTCTTCTCGACAGGAACAGGGTTGGGTGCTCAGTTGAGTGACAAAGCTGACCTAATTCAGCTACTACATTCTTGAATAACTGGAGGTTATTCAACACTGCCTGAAGATTCTGAAAGCACTTCTTTATTCACACAAATTATTATTACACAGAGCCAAACAGTAAAATGAAACAATACTATTTTTAACATAGAGCAGATAAAACTTTAGTTATATGCAGAATGGATAAAACTAAAAGAGAAATCAATCCACCCTCAGCAAGTTTGTATTTTGAAGCCAACTTAAATTGTCATTAAACACAAAAGCAAATGAGAACTGGATGAAAACACCATGAAAATATACAAAAGTCAGAACAAAGCAATCTCAAGAGTTATGTTCCAGAAAGGTTCAGATAAAGAGCACAAGTGTCACGAATGGCCACCCCCCTGATCTCCCTGTTGTCATGGTTTCCCTGTCTTCTGTTTTCTTGCACTCCCTGGTTCCATGGCTTTGTTTTGTTTTCTCCAACCCTCGTTTGATTTTCCACACTTGTCCCTCGTTAAGTTTGTGTATTTAAACCATGTCTTGTTCCCTGAGTTTTTGCTGGTCTTTGAATGATTTGTGTATGCGTTTAGTTCATTGAATGTTTACATGTTTATTCGTATGGTAGTTTTGGTTTGTACTCCGTGTTTCCTAGCCCTGAGTTTTCCCTAGCCTAAGTATAGCCTGCTTTCCCGTTTGCCTTCGTGTGGTTTTTGTTTTGTTTACTCATGTATCCCGGTGCTCTGTGTGTTGGCTCTTTGACCCTGGACTGCTTTAATGACTATGATTCTGGATTTGCCCCAATTAAATCTCATCTTACTGCTCACCGTTACAACAAGATTATAGGGGCCTAATTACTGTGCTTTGCAAGACCACAGCTATTAATGGATGGAAAAAACCCCAACCCATTCTCATTCCCAATGCATTACATAATGAATCTTGGGCTTAACCTGTTGGCATCAGTGTATACACACAAAAGGCTGTTTTGTTTCAGATTTCAATGACCATGGTAGTCCTATACACTTCAAGCTAAATTCTCTGGCATTCAAATTCACTGGGCCCGGACTGTTTGGAATGTTTACATTCATTTGGTAGCTTACCTGGTATTGGTCTGTTGAATGTTGGGTGTTTGAAATTTACTCTTTTACTTATGGCCATTTTATTTGATCAGATTTTAAAAATAATTTGAAAGAATCTTTTCAGCAGACCTGTTTACTCCAAGTCTACCACACTGATGTAGGCACTGCAACTGAAAAAATCTAGTCCAATTCTCCTTATAGACCCTTGCACACAGGCCTCATTCAGTTTGACCTAGGGCCTTCAAATCCAACAAATGCCATCTCCCTAAGGAATAGGTTTATGTTTACCAAGATAGGGGCACCCAAGTCAAACAGCCAGTGTACCTTCCAGTTCAAACTTATGCAGCTTGTTTTTTTTTCATGGTGCAAGACAGGTCAAACACTTGCAGATACCAATCAATCAAACAGTATTAACAGAAATACAAATCAGGCATACACATCCAAAAGGGCAAATCTAATACTAAGTTGAGGAGCAGGCATGGGTAATAGAACAGAAACAAAAAGGAATATCTAGGGCAAGGCAACACTTGTGGTCAATCAAAACACTAACAATGGTCAAAACCATGGAAAAGCACAGCAGTAAGTTTACAATAGTAATGGGTCCTACTGTGCCGAGGCTTCAGAGTGCATGTCGAGAAATCCAGGAAGTCTTTTATGAAGCGTGTGTCGAGGTTTGAGTCTTTAAGGACGAGTGACGTCACTGATGATGCCTGAAGCTTCACTGGTTCAGGATGTTTTTTGAGTGTTGGCACAATTTATGAACATATATAATGCGCAATGGATCCCCGCAAAATTTGTGTGTTCGTGTTCTGTCAATTTGCCATTGATGAACTTGTTTTCATGGAGCCTGCTAAAAGGAAAAGGGTTTCTTAGTTTATTTAAACAGTTTATGCCTGCCAAGTTTGCCATCCCCTTTTTCTGCTAACCTACACACACAAACGCACACACACACAAACGCACACACACACACACACACACACACACACACACACACACACATATCCATCATAAAATGTATACACTCATATGTGCCTTTGTCTCATATGTCATATCAATCACAATAAAATTTGTGAGTTGTCACAAGCATCCTAAATGTAATTGTATTAAAACTATATTGAATATAGTTTGCATTCGGACATTGTAACTTGAAACACACTTAAGTTTTTCATTAATGCCAGGGGTCACCATCTTTAATCACAAAGGCTGTGATGGGGCAACAAGGCTGTCAGGGTGATTGGGGTGAAACCCCTCACAGACTTTGACCCTAGCAGACATACCAGGAGGGAGGGTCCTCCCAGACTGGCGAAGAGTGGTGTAAGCCAACCAAATGGTGTAATCACTACAGGGAAGGGAGCTGAACTTGAAGAGTGCGTGCAGTAGATCACAATACTCTGCTCACTACACTACTGGGAACATGAAAGAAAAGTGAGTGCTTAGTGCTGACGCACACTTGACTAGCCCAGCCTGGGGATGAGACCAGAGTCTACACTAGGCAAGACCCTCCACCATAACCATCTCATTACAGAAGAGGTACATGAGACAGACAGATGAAACAATCGGTAGACAAACAACTGATAGAACAGGGAACTCTTCCCAGAAAACAACAAAGACTCTCCCTTAGAGAACAAATCGGAAAGTTACAGAATATTGTCCTAGCCAATCCCAATTAGCAGCAAGCTTCACACCCATGTATTACATCAAGGCTTCCCAAAGATTGGCCTTTGCTGAGATGTTATATAGGGTGAGGCCACCTGAGGGAGATCAGGCGAAAGAAGCTCTACAATCCAAACTTGGCTCCTGCACCTTACCTTGCCTGAAAACTAGCTTCACCTGTCATCCAGTAACCTGCTTTTTGCCATCATGTTGCACCGGTTGTATTGTCTGTACCCATTCCTGTTTCTCCCTGGTCTCTGCCCCATGCCCATCTGTGTATCCGTTCCGGTGCCCTTGTTGGTTTTTGTTCCTGTCCCTTTGGCCTTGATCTGATTTTTGCATTTTTGTTTTCCTCGCTATTCCTTTTCCTTTGTGGCATTTCCTAATTCTCCTTCTCTGCACTTTTGTCATTCTCTGTCTTTGAGTTGTGGGTTTTGTTCCTGGTTCTTATCCTGTTCCTTTGGTTTGACCTGACCCTGAGTCTGGACCACCCTAATGACCATCACTCTGGAATCACCCCTAATAAACCTCGCTCTTCTCCGCACTTGCGTCCGCCTCCTTACGGCTCACCGTTACACTCACCTCTGTTCATAATAGCCCAATAAAGCATTTCTGTCTTAGGAAGCTGAAACAGTCTGAGCTCCCACAGAAACTCCTGTTGAATTTCTACAGGAGCACCACTACAGCATCCTGACCAACTGCTCCAGTGTTGTATGACAGCTACATGGCAGCAGACCAGAAGGATCTACATCATGTGGTATAGCGAAGTGTTGGAATGGGGCTCCCCAACCTGGACACCGTTTATGCCAGCGGACTGAGAAATCATACACCCACCTTCACCCCCAGACAGTTTCTACTGATACAGTTCAAAACGTAGAGCATTTACCTATTTAATAATATTAATTGATCCAATAATATCCAACCCCCTGTTACTATGTATGTTGAACCACATATATTTAAATTGTACTTTATTTCTTAGCTTGCACAATTGCACAACCTTCTTTGCACTGCCTTATAACCTCTGTAAGGCCAGCCAAGTGATAATTCACTGTACTGGAGTACACTGACAATAAAGATTCTATTCTACATAGCCTACTATATGAGAGAAATAAAAATAAGATGATTATAAAAAATAATTATAACAATGATTAAAAATAGATAGCTAACAACTAAAATGACTATAAAATAAGCTTCTTGGACTCTGCTTACCCATGTATGACCTGGACAGGATTGACTATGCTCTGGACTGCATCACCTGTAATCTTTAGCCCTGAATACACAACTTTCTCCTTCTGCACTCTACAAATAGACTAAATGACAAACATTTAAAGACCTCAAGTGGATCTTCATTCTCACATGTGTTCCCTATTGTTACAGCAGGCTTATCTAACATTACTACATTACCAAGGATATAATTATGTAGGGCTAGATGAGAGATAACCACATTATAGGTGTAGACAGACACCCAGTCATGTATGCCTTGCACCTGTAATTCATATCTAGGACCAGTGAGGGCACATTTTCTTGACATGTCAGGAATTCAGACACCGTAGCCCTAAATGACAGAAACCAGAATGTTCTTCACATGTAACAGGCGTAGTGGAAGGGAAGATACACTAAATGTAGCAAAAACACATAAGTTCATAAATTATTGAAACGGGCACCACCCTAAAATATAGGCAAAATACATCAACTAACAATGGTGAAGTACCGGAGACTTATTAACATTAGATCAGCCTCATTCCTAAATTAGTTCATATCTTGGACAGTGACCAAATACATTTGCTTCAAACACATTTTCCATGACAGCCAACTTGTTTAATAAATGGGAAGTTTATTGATCAAAGCATAAACAAATTATTGACTATGACGGTTTAGGCTCAGGCATACAGAATCCCTAACAAGTGACAACTGAGTGAGAAAAGAGGAAAGTGGAGAAAAAGAATACGAATTATAAATAAATGATAATAATAAACCATCAACAAAGACAAGAACTGGGATCAGAGGGAAGGACCTTTGCACAAAATGTGGGACCCAATCAGTACACGGCCTATGTCTGTCTATCTTCTTGTCACTGTCTGGTCGGCACCAGTTGCCAGGGGGACGCACCATCGGCTGTATATACAAGTGAAGTGGATGGCAATGAAGCCACTGTGTGTCTACTGCCATCTAGTGTTTGACTGCTGTACAACTTTTATCCCCACTCATTCCCATGTAAGTGGGTCAGATAACAAACTTTCATTTCACATTACACATCTAATTAAAAACATTTTTTTTTTTTTTGCAATTTTCTGTCAATGCTATAAGGTCACATCATGTTGATATCTATCACTATTTTAAATGGGTTTTTATTGTTTGATGACACTTGAATGAATGGGGCAATGAGGTGATTAACGGTTAACAGTTAACGGTTTTTTTTATCTATCTTGTTTTAGTTTATTCTATTGGACTTGATTATTCACTTGATCTGTGCTGGATGCTGCTGCTCTTGCCTGTCGATCAACAATTAACTGCTGCTCTGTGAACCTTTGTCCATAATTGTGAAGACACTACTACAATAAAGTAACTGAAGTAATAATTAAAAAAAAAACCTAAATAAAATGTAAAATGACAACAGTTGCCTGTATACACTTGTAAAGAGTAATTTACAAATGCATATTCTAAGATTCTTAACTGCAAATATATAAACTGACACATTTGTCAGTTATCTGCATTCCTGTCATGTCAGATTCTTATGGGTTCATGGAATGCTGTGTCACTAATGAGCTAGCCTCCTGCTTGCAGGCTAGTTCCGCCTGCAGTTCTACCCTTAATCCATTTACAAACGCGTCGATCAGCGCAGGTTCGTTCCACCGCGTCCCCGCGGCCAGAATCCGAAATTCAATGGATTTACCATAGGTGGACTCCAATCAAGTTGTCGAAACAACTGAAGGATGATCAGTGGAAACAGGATGCACCTGAGCTCAATTTTGAGTGTCATGGCAAAGCCTGCGAATACTTACATACATGTGATTTTTTGGGTTTTTTATTTTTAAAAATATTAAACTATAAAAATGGTGAAGAATCCATACTGCAGCAAACTCACAAATTAACACTTGTGTAGCAGTTTTAATACTTTTAATAAATTGCCAATTACAGTTGATGAGGTTAATTGGGGCACCACCCTGATTGACAGGGAAACGTTATTAATTTTAATTAATGTATTAATGATTAATAATCATTAATCAGTCACCAGTTAGATTTTTGATTATTTCTTGTCTACCAAACATCAAAATATCACTCTTGACTCACAGACATAAAAACTAAGGAATGTTTATTGAATAAGCAAAGATAGGAAAAACATATTCAAGATTCTACTAATGACCAGGAGTATTGATTTCAGTAGAATCACTATAATAACAATCATAGTAATGCAACTAAGTGAAAATTAACACAAATGATTTACCACGCTGGATACGAGACTGGACACCACGCTGGATACGAGACTGGACACCACACTGAATACGAGACTGGACAACAGGCTGGACTGGGGACTGAACACCACGCTGGATACGAGACTGGACAACAGACTAGACTGGAGACTGAACACCGCGCTGGATAGGAGACTGGACAACAGACTGGACTGGGGACTGAACACCACGCTGGATACGAGACTGGACAACAAGCTGGACTGGGGACTGAATACCACGCTGGATACGAGACTGGACAACAGACTGGACTGGGGACTGAACACCACGCTGGATACGAGACTGGACAACAGGCTGGACTGGGGACTGAACACCACGCTGGATACGAGACTGAACACCACGCTGGATACGAGACTGGACAACAGGCTGGACTGGGGACTGAACACCACGCTGGATACGAGACTGGACTGGGGACTGAACACCACGCTGGATACGAGACTGGACAACAGACTGGACTGGGGACTGAACACCACGCTGGATACACAATTTTGTTGATCTAATCCAGCAGAGGATCAGTGTAATCACCAACAAAGACTCAGATACACAATTTTGTTGATCTAATCCAGCAGAGGATCAGTGTAATCACCAACAAAGACTCAGATACACAATTTTGTTGATCTAATCCAGCAGAGGATCAGTGTAATCACCAACAAAGACTCAGAATCCAAAAAGCGCCCCAAAATATGCATTCCTGATAAATAACCGCATGTTACACTCTAACACAGATGTATCAGTAGATATATGTGAAAATAATATTTAATAACAAAAACCTTTTTATGGAGAGGGCATATTTGCCTCTCCACCTGCTTTTACTAGATTTACTGATGGTTTATTGCTCCCAAATGTTGACTGTGACTACTCAAATAAAAAGAGACATACACTATCATAGAGCAAGACTTAGAAATGTTTAATTTAATATTAAAAAAAAAAAAAACTATGGGCATTGAATGCACACAAATTGTTAAAAAAATAACTGTTTTTTATGTAAAACAAAAATCTGAATATAAGTCATCACTGGGGAAACCATTCTTTACATGATTTGGTTCACAAGGTTCTTGTCAACATGAGCCATAGAAATTTGGTACAGCTATTTCAAACCATTTTTCAAACACAATTTCAGAAGGATCCACTAGGTGACCCCAGAGTCTATCGAAGTGGTGCCTAAAATACACAGCAGGTCTTTTCATACTTTGACTGAACTATAATTCAACGGGTCTTTGTAGATGCAACTCAACAGTTAACAGGAAGCAATGATGCAATGATTCCTACCTGCCTCGCAAACTAAACAACTCCTCTGGGAGTTGGATCCTTTCCCTCATGTGTGTGCCTTCATTACAATGCCAGACTGAACTAAGGGTTGAACACCACAGTGAATACGAGACTGGATGACAGGCTAGAGAGAGGGCTGAACAGGATGCTGGACAACTGGGTTAACAGGGAACAGGAGAGCAACAGACAAGAAAAGAGACACCTCTGGCATAAAATGGCGAATTGTCTGAGCATACTGGCAGACAGAACATATACTCCTAGTTCACAGAATGACTATCAGTCAGAGTGGACAACACACATATTCTTCTCCCACACTTCCTCTAGTGCTGGTTTCATTAATTATACTGATGCATACAGCAGTGAAAACCTCAGATATCCAGGGGTACAGGCACCTTCAGAAAAGCTTCAGGAAAAACACCTTTTATGGATTTAGTATAATGTGATGAACTTGACAACAACATAACATACAAATAAATATGGGACATTTTCAAATCATAAGTAATGGATATGACTTTGACTTTGAATATTGATTGAAAGGTTGTGGGTTTAAATCCAAAACAGCTATTGCACCTGTAAGATACAGTTACAAAGAATAAGTACCCAATAAGCTAGAACTTTAGTTTCATTTTTCACTTTTTTCTCATAACACTGTGTAAAATGAAACTTGGATTTGCTCATATAATAGATCAAATTACTTCAGGTCTTACCTGTTTCTTTCACATTTTTGAGATTTTACTGATTATTACAGAAATCACCTACATTATCTCTCTGATCCTTTTGTGACTGGCATATCTGCAATGTGAGCAACAAACTATTTACCTGTTAGTCGTCTCAGGTAACACAAGTATACAGAATACATAACTGGTCAAAAATGTATCTGTTTTGTTTAGTCTCAGTCTGCAGTAGAATCTGAATTTATCTGATCTGAAGTAACTATTTAAGGTCTCCTGGATCAGTATTCTAATGATAATTGAATTATCTAATAAGCTGGGGAAACTTTCTCAATTTTAAGAGTTTAAAAAAATACAAGGCGTTGGTTAGCAAGTTGGGTGTAGAGAAATTCGAGTAACATATACAGAGCATTTGAATACCTTTGGGATGAGTTAGAACGTTGATTGCGGGGGAAGCCTTTATTATCCAACATCAGTGCCTGTATGAGCACAGAAGAGGTCTTAAGAGCTATTTTAAGACTTTGTGGATGACTTCCTTGTTTAAGTGACTGGTTGACAATGCCCACAATCTCCGTTGAGAGTAAACCATTTTTTCTTTTTTTTAAGTTTGATAAAAAAAGTAAGGGCAGCTAGTAATGTTGAGGAGTGAACCGCACCATTGTTAGAACTCCCTAGAATTCCCCTAATGGAGAGTATTTTGCTGCTAGAAAAGGCAGCAACCTTGTCAGATTTGTTATTTAAGAGTTCTGATGAGACATCAGGATTTGAGTGGTGCTTTTATAATGTCCTTTTAACTGGATTATTAAACAGTTTCAGTCATTTTTATAAATGTAATAGTGAAGTATAAGTTTAGTTTGCCGCCAATTTTGTTCTGGTTTCCTTCTTGCTAATTGTTGCAGGTGACAATAGGTATTTCAAAACAGCCACAGTAGTGATATAAAATGACAATATCTAAAATATTAAATACCTTAATCTAAGTAGTGTGATAAAATAAGATCTAAAGTATGGTCATGTTTATCATTTAGTCCTTTGTAAGATCTGATGAGTAAAGCAGCAACATCAAAGACAACTGGTAAAGTCATAAAATAACAGGTTAGTAAAAAGTAAACAGCCAGGAAAAAAATTAGTAAGCTTATTACAAAAAGACTTATCAAAGTGAAAAGTCTCTAGTGATCAATAAACAGTCCAAATCTGTTCATCTTGGACAGTATCTCACCAGATTCTTGAAGAAAACCTGAATGTTGTTTGTGAGTGTAATATATAACCAACATTACAGCTGACTGTTTACCCTTACATTTCAAGGCAAAATCCTACTGTGGAGAATAATCATGATTTATTATTTCATTTGCAGTATATAGTATAGTGTGATCTCCACACATATATAAGCCTAAGTGTTAAGAAAATGGCTTTATCTCCAATTTTAAGATTTTAATAGATTATTTGAAATAGGCCTATAGTTGGACAATATCTATGTATCAAAGTTGTTCTTACCAAACCCAACAGCTGGGCTAAAGTCTGAGCCGAAAGTCCTCTGCTGCTGTGTAATTATTTTAGAAAGTAGAGCCTACTGATTAAAGTAAAGTTTAACATCTGAATGAAAACTCATTATGGTAAATAACTTAAATGCATTTGGTTCAACCTAAGTTCATTCTAAATATTAAGTATAACTGTAACAGCTGGCATCAGTCAACCACCATCAAAGTAAAGCAATTATATCAGTACACATATCTGAAATCTATTTATAAATCTATCTAAATTTTAAAATAAAAAATGCTTAAGATAGATTTATTTTCATAATTTTAAACAGTTGAATCAGTACAACAAGAGTATGATTACATGCAAATTTCCATTGATAAGAAATACGATTTTGCCTATAAGATCTGGGTGGATTTAAATTTAATTGCAATTTAATTTACATAAATAGTGTCACTTTCAAATGAATTAAAAGACTTTGATTAAACATAGAAATAATAGAACAATTAATTAGAGCCTTAGTACCACAAAGGTCAATTTATCAAATGAGCCAATCAGATGCTCATAGAAATTTGAACTGTGTCATGAAAGTCCAGAGAGCGACGTCGTCTTCTCTCAGGATCGCCACCGCACGGCTGTGAGACAAGAAAATCAAGTAGACGTAAGGCCAAGGAGGAAGTGGAAAAGCCATATGTACGTCTTTGGTTTTCAGCTATTTCTTCCTACATGGATCCCTTGAATAGCACAGTGTATCTTTCTGAACTAGTCTACTGCGGCATTAGCCAGCACCTGCCTGAGAACTCACCTGGGCACATTCCCCACTTTCAACAAGGCACAGATGAACCTGGCAGTGTAAGAAGACGTATGGAGAGACACTTGTGAAGGTGAACATCTTGAAGGAGAAGCGGCCAGATGTGGAGACGCCGTTTTGCAACACCTGCACAGTGCCGTCCTCTGGGTTGGGACACCTGGAAATGTAAGGAAGAAGAATTAGAGGCTGATGAAGATGAGAAAAGAAAGGAAACATAAGACAAAAGTTTATGTAGTTCTGAATGAGCGAAGTTAGCATTGTGGTGACATTTCCTTGGTTCAGTTTAATTTCAAAGTAGATATTAAAAAAAAAAAAAGCCCTTATTTTTAAAAAATAGCACCTTTTGAAATTCTCTTTAATTCAAGACAGAATAGAGTTTGTCTTGAATTAGATATCACATTAGAGTGATGTAGAATGGACAAGCTATCAAATTGCAAGTAAGTGTTGTAGTAAAATCATCTCTTTTCTGGAACCCATAGTCCTTAGAGCTGTTTTCTGTAATGCAAATATAGGTTTTGATATGCATGTCTCACTCTTATGGTTGCAATCCAAAACTTTCTCTTACTCATTAATGATCAGATTCCAGGAGATGTTGTAGTTCATGTCATAGACAGGAGTGGCCCAGCATCTGTCCAGCAGAATGGAGACCTGTGTGCTGTTGACTCCGATCACATCCACAGCCACAAAAAGCGGGTCATTCAGCTGAAGAGTTACATTGTTAGAGTGCGGACTGGTAAATGAAGCATCAGGATAGGGGATCATGTGGATCTCGTATTCGCCTTCAGTAGGAAGGTCCTTCATTATCACACTTTTGGGGGGACAAAGAGAATGAGAGATGAGAGATGACCTTCAAAAGAGAAACACTTCTATCATCTCATGTGAAGATGGGTGCTGGTAGTAGAAATAGTTCTACCTTTGCATGACTTGGATGGACATGGGCATGGAGATGCTCTCAGTGAGCGGATACACGCAGGAAATGTCAATGCTCAGCCACTTGTCACGACTGATCACTGTCTGGTCCTCCTCTTCCATGATCGCTTCAATTTTATTCTTATACATGAAGTGTGTGGCATTATTCTAGGAAACAGATTCAAATTTAGACCATAAAAACTCACCAGATATGGTTTCTTTAAGTCATAACATTCCAAAGCACTGCACTAAAGTGCCAATAAACACATAATAATGGAGTCTATGCATTTTATACACAAAAATGCCAACAACAACTGGGCTCAGTTTTCCTTTGCTAAAATGCTAAGATTTGAGTTCACTGAATTACTAAAATTTGACTAACACCAAAATATATTTTAATCTGCAAACTAAATTTAATATAGTTCTATATAATTTATTATAGAGGTCTTAAATACTTCAAAGATTATAGATTAATGATGAACATGCAAAATATGACACAAGGATTAGAGGATATGGTAATACTCTTGATTAAAACATAAAACAAAATATAAAAAGTAAACAGGTATAACAGGTACAATATATTTATTTGTACTATACCCTACCAAAAGAACTGTGCCACAGTTGTGTTCATGGTAGTCAAAGCTGAACACCACCCTATCACCCTGTATCACTCCTTTGCACTTGTGATCACTGAGGTGGAGGTACTGTGCAGAATATCCAGCTTCAAACAGCTGACAACGAGAGAGAGATACTGTCCCAGAACTGCCTGAACATGCCTCAGTGGCATCTGAGAAGATTGGAGCAGAGATCCAGAGAAAGAGACTCCTGTTACTGCTAGTACTTAGAGTAACTATTGAATAGAATGACAAGATTCACATATCACATATGTAAGTTTCTCCACAAAATAAAAATAGAATAACAATACAGAAGATAAAAAAATATTGCATTCAAGTTTCAAATAAGCAGAATTCAGGATACAGCAGCTCCTTGGTGTTGTGCCTCTATAGTGGACATAATACATATCGCTGCTTGTGTTCATGTTATTTTATTGTAGCCTGCTTCCCTTTTGTCTTTGTGTGTATTGTTCATTTTTATTGTTTATTCCCTTACTCTCAGTGTCGGCTCTATGACCCAGGACTGTGACCACGACTCTGATTTTGGATAAGCCCCTAATAAATCTCACTCTTTTCAGCAAGTGTCCTCCTCATAATCACTCCACATCATAATAAATGTTTGAGTCTCTGGCTCCACTCAGTCCCCACCTCTTCCTCCCAAAGCAACTTACAATTATGAATGAATACAGCTTGAGCAATTGAAGGTTAATGGCCTTGCTCAGTGACCAAACAGTGGCAGGACTTGAACTGGCAACCTTCCAATTACAAGTTAAGTACCTTAACCACTGAGCAACCACTACTTCTGTACACACAGATGAGGATGGGAGTAGAGTGGTCAACAGAGACCAAACAATGCTGTGCTGTCTTGACAAGTGTAGTTGTGTGAGATCTTCTGAGATGTGAATGCCCAGAATCTGAAGCTGGGCACCCTCTGTCACCATTGATGGAGATTGGAGGGTACTCATCTTTCATGACCAGCCAAAGTTTATGCTCCTTGGTCTCTGGGGTGTTGATTGACAGATTGTTCTCTGAGCACCAGCTCACCAGAGAGAAATGCTCTGAGAGAAACATTAGGAACTCGGTGAATAATGATTCACTAGCTGAGGCCTAGCTGGTGTATCTTAGAGGTGACCTTGCTGGGAATGATGTTACTGAAAGCAGAGCTGTAGTCTATGAACAGCATCCTGGTGTATGTACCCTGCCTGTACAGGTGAGTCAAGACAGTGTAAAGAGCCAGAACTATACTGTAGAATCCTCTGTGGACCTGTTGTTCTATAGGCAAACTGGCATGACTCCAGAGAGCCAGGGATGATATCTTTGATGTGGCAGAATACCAGCCTTTCAAAACCCTTCATTATTGTTGGTGTGAGGGTAACTGGACAATAGTCATTCCAATTACTTTGTTTTCTTGGGCAATACCACTATGATGGCAGATTTCAGGCACTTGGGAAACTTTGCCAGAGATAGGGATAGGTTGAAGATTCCTGTAAATACCTCTGCTAGCTTGGCACACCTATTTTTGGGCAGTTTCTCCCATTCTTCTTTGCAGAACCTCTCCAGCTCCATCAGGTTGGCTGGGGAGTGTTGGGTCACAGCCATTTTCAGATCTCTCCAGAGATTTTCAATAGGGTTGAAGTCTGGGCTCTGGCTGGGCCACTCAAAACATTCACAGACTTGTCCCGAAGCCACTCCTTTGTTATTGTAGTTGTGTGCTTAGGGTCGTTGTCCTGCTGGAAGATGAACCTTCGCCCCAGTCTGAGGTCCAGAGCGCTCTGGAGCATGTTTTCTTCAAGGATGTCTCTGTACATTGCTGCATTCATCTTTCTCTTGACCCTGACTAGTCTCTCTCGACCCTGCTCTATAAAGTGCAAAATCAAATTCCTTAGTAGATTTCAAATAAAGCAATTTATACTTCATAAAGCAGGTCTCCCACATGAAGGCGGCCATGTTTAAAATAGATTCAGTACAGAATATCTGACCCATCCAGCTCAGTAGATGGCAGTATAATGGCTCTTTCATCATGTGAAGAAGAATTGCAAAAATTACTTATTGCTTCTTTAGTTGGGCTGTAAATGTATATAGTAAACTACATTAAATGATCTGGTTAAATAAAATAATAGTCAGGGACCTCTTGCATGGTGTAGATGTTTTGTTAATGACAAAAAAGGTAAATCCTTTTTATTACAATATACATCACTATGGCTTGAGCTTCCTGTTGACTGAACCAGTACATTTTCTTAAAGGCCACAGAACAATTGAATTGCAAATAATTTTAAAGATGTACCAAAAGTTTGAGGGTTGGGCCTCAAATTTGCATCTGCACATTTACAGCCATAAATTCCACTTCTCTTCACACACATCTCATTCTGAGTGCACTGCACAGCTCTTTCACAGTTGTCTAAAGTGAGAGATAGAAAGTGAAAGATAAAAAATAGAGAAAAGGGAGAGGGAGGAAAAAAACATCCCTTAGTTGTACAAATCCTTGACTCCTTGATTAAAAATAATTATAATTATACCATAATTATACCAAAGCTCTATTTTGTTCCTTTGTGAAACTCTTTTATTCTATGTCAATGCAAAAATTGTAAAATGTATGAAAAATGTGAAGGGACTTCTATTGCTGTCTTTTAAATTTAATCTGAATCTTGGTTTAACAAACTATTCATCATGACATTTCATAAAATGAAAAGCGACAGAGATACTTTCAACCACACAGGGATAAAATTTGCATCTTAAAACTTAAAACTCCCATTTGTAACAAGAAAGCTGTTCTGCGTCACATCCTCAAAACTAGCAGGCCCCGTCTTACTGTGAATGCAGTGATCTCTAATCATGTCCCTCATAACCTACACTACTTCTTTAATCATATCCCTCATAACTTACACTACCCAGTCTAGTAAATTACACAAACATAAAAAGTAGGAACTCAGTCATAAGAATGAATTTGACAAAATAAACAAGAAAATGTATTTACCAGGAGTTTCAAAAGCCCAACGACCATCAAATCCAATATTACTTGTTGAAGACAGGACACTGGAGCTATTTACTGAAAGATTGCTGAAGTTGTATTCGTAGTTGAATGCAAAGCCTGCCTAGAAAGGTAATATTTGTACGAAAAAACATTTCCAGACCAATAACAAATATGGTGTGTGAATGTACCCCAACACATAAGAATCTCTGCATTTAAAATTTGCTAAAATGTATATATACTGTATACATGGTCTTCTCACCAGCCAGATATTTGAAAGAGAAGGAAAGTTTCCATAGTTCATGAGGACATAAGAGCGTTTATATACATCACTGATCAAGACCACTTGGAATGATACATCCTTAAAGAGAAGAAAAAGGATTTAAATTGTGCACATTGGGGGCAGTCACTGAATTATAAGGACAGACTCTTACCACTGTTGGAAACTCAAGTGGAATCCAGTTCCAAGTGGCGACGAAGACCCAGACAACTTCTTCAAAGTCAGTATCTGGGAACGCCTGCTTAACGGCATCTGTAGCTACTGCTATGAGAGGACCATCTGTTGCTTGTTCATAGTAAATCAATAATCCCTCTACTTTATTTTTAATGTCAAACCAGAATGGAGCAATCATGTCCTGGCCAACGTATGAATTAGGGTAGAATTCCAAAGGAGGTTCGAAGAATGACACGAAACCATTCCAGTCCAGCTAAAAGAAAGGATTAGAATTATACAGCCAAAAGAAATATTGCAGCAATTCTGGGTTGCGGACACAACACAGTTGCAGTATGCATCTTTAAATAGTTTATTTCAGTACTTACATATAGTTGTGAGTAATTTCTTCCATTGTACACTAATGGATATTCAAGATCAATTGATACAAATGCTTCATGAGAAGAATTAGCTTCAGGTAAAATGGGGAAAAAGTTCACTGGAAGAAAGATGTAAATCAGATTTTTTTTTTGGGTGGGGGGTGGAGGTGTATTTTGCACTCTTCAGAAGCAGTGGGACAATACAATCAAAATAATAGTAGTCTATTTTGGCTAGAATAAAGGATTTAAATACATTGTAATCCATTGAACTATTCACTGAAATCCTTCACTGAGAGTACTTATAAAGGTGACATCACAAAATGAAAATATGATATTATTAAACACTAATACTTGTTACAAACTGGTAAAAATGTAAAAATATGTAATTTTTCTTTCACATTTCATAGCACAGCAATCTTCTAGCAAGTGAACAAGTGAACAAAGGAAAAATTTTGAAATGTGAACAAAGGAAAAAATGCTAATGATTCAAAGCATTCTCTCATCCATGGAGCTGCTTCTGACACCATTATTGATACTAATATGAATGTCTGGAGCTGCCTCTCTCACTTTTATTGATATTAATATATTTTAAGATTAACATGTATTTGTTCTTTCATCATTAATCAAACTTTGACCACAATGGTATAACACTTTAGGAGAATACTATATATATATATATATATATATATATATATATATATATATATATATATATATATATATATACACATACACACACTGCCTGGCCAAAAAAAAAGGTCACCACCTGGATTTAACTAATCAAATAGGTAAGAGCCTTCCAATGGATAATTACTACCTAGGTGATTATGTTTCAAGTTATATAACCCTAACTGATGCAGTGAGTAGCTTCTCATTTGTTAAACATCCATGTCCTGTGGTCATAGAAAAGATGTTAATCTGTTTCAGAGGGGTCAAATTATTGGCATGCATCAAGCAGAGAAAACATCTAAGGAGATTGCTGAAACTACTAAAATCGGGTTAAGAACCGTCCAACGCATTATTAAAAAGTGGAAGGACAGTGGGGAAACATCATCTTCGAGGAAGGAATGTGATCAGAAAAAAATCTTGAATGACCCTGATCGGTGATCACTTAAACGTGTGGTGAAATCAAATAATAGAAAAACAACAGTAGCACTCAGGGATATGTTTAATAGTGAACGTAAGAGCATTTCCACATGCACAATGCGAAGGGAATTCAAGAGATTGGCACTAAACAGCTGTGTAGCCTTAAGAAAACCACTTGTCAGTGAGGCTAACTGGCAGAAATGGCTTCAATTTGCTAGGGAGCATAAAGATTGGACTCTGGAGCAATGGAGGAAGCTCATGTTGTCTGATGAGTCCAGATTTACCCTGTTCCAGAGTGATTACATCAGGGTAAGAAGAGAGGAGGCTGAAGTGATGCACCCATCATGCCTAGTGCCTACCGTACAAGCCTGTGGGGGCATTCCTATGATCTGGGGTTGCTGCAGTTGGTCAGGTCTAGGTTCAGCAAGGAAAATACTGAACAACCAGGTTATTCAATGGATTTTTTCTTCCCTGATGGCACGGGCATATTCTAAGATGACAATGCCAGGATTCATTGGGCTCTAATTGTGAAAGAGTGGTTCAGGGAGCATGAGATCATTTTCACACATGGATTGGCCACCACAGAGTCCAGACCTGAACCCCACTGAGAATCTTTGGGATGTGCTGGAGAAGACTTTGTGCAGTGGTCCAAATCTCGCATCATCAATACAAAATCTTGGGTTAAAATTAATGCAACTCTGGACAGAAATAAATGTTGTGACATTGCAGAAGCTTGTCAAAACGATGCCACAGCGAATGTGTGCCATAATCAAAGCTAAAGGCGGTCCAACAAAATATTAGAGTGTGTGACTTTTTTTTTTGGCCAGGCAGTGTATGTATATATATATAAAATTTTAATCAAGTTGATACTTGCCCCACTGCATCATGTTTGGATTTGTGTCTTTTGTCCTCATACACAATTATGTGCATAAACAATATATTATGACAATGTAACCCAATGTTTTATGCAAAACATAACTTGAAAATAGAAAGACACAGCTTTGATGTTTAAATATGAAGTATAACTGCTAATGCTACTGATAGGTAAATAATTTATTTTGCTAATAATAAATCCAAATTCAGCTTTGTAAACACTCATTCTGTGCTTTCATCTAGAAAAATCCCAAAATCCAGAATAACTACAGACCTGAAGCAATATTTCATGGTCATAAATTGAAATGTTAAATATTGATACAGCTGTTCCCTGCAGTAGTTACCATTATCATTGCATCATAACCTGAATATCACTTTGTCAAACCAAAATGAAAATAAAATAAATGTACCTTTAGGTCCCAAATAAACGCTGAAAACCCAGCGTCCGGGGATTCCAAAATTACTTGCTGATGTCAAGGCACTGGAATCTTTTACTGGGAGTTTTAAGAAATTGTTCTTATTTTCCACACCAAAACCAGCCTACAAACAGGGCATTTAAACAAAAAGAATGTTCAGATGAATTTTCCATGACTAATGTGGTGTAAATCAGATGTGCTGTTACAGTTTCATTTGACAACATAATAATAAAGCTAGACATAAACATGTATATAAACATTGTCTTCTCACCAGCCAGATTTCTTGAAAAGAAGGAATGTCCCCGTAGTTCATCAGGACGTAAGATTCATCAGTATCAACAGTGATCAGGACTACTTGGAATGTCACATTCTTAACGAGAAAAAAGAGGGTTAAAATTGTGCACTTCAGAATCACTGATTGAATGATAAAGAGAGACTCTTACCGCTGATTCGAGCTCAAGTGGTATGTTCAACCATGTGGCGACGAAGACCCAGGTGACACTGGAATTATACTTGTCGTACAGACCATTCAGGGCATCTGTAGCTTGTGTTATAAGTGAACCTTCTGTTGCTTGAATATAGGAAATGTTTCCCTCATCCGTATTATTTATAATAATCCAAAGTGGAGCAACTATGTTACTTGAAAAGTGAGGATCAGGGTAGAGATCATCAAGAGGTTGAGTGAAAGACACAAAGCCATTCATGCCAAGCTGGAAGAGAGATAATGAGATGATGAGTGAGATCATGAATACTGTTACCCTACACATGCATTCTTTTTCAGTAGATCAGAAATTGCATCCACTAATTTGGAGATACTCAAATGGTGTGAAAGGCTTGCCCAAGCACAAATATAAGCATCTACCCTGGGCCTTACAATGTTATGGTCAGATAAAACCAAATCATAGCTGTGTGGTAACAAACATCAGAGGTCAGTATAACAGAAACAGTCATGTGTAAAAGAACCTTCTGCACTTTCACAATCATGATTTCTGATATATGATCATGAGAAGCTGTTTAGCTCTAAAATCACTGGAAATCTTGCTAGGCAACATATCTTAGAACATTGCCAAGCTGTAGAAAAATGCTTAGGGTTCTATATCTGGGTCATTAATAGATGTTCTATGAGGACCATAATACAAAGCCCTGTCCCAGACCAAAATGATGATGGTATTATTCTAAGGATGGCTCACTGATCAAACCCAGTGCTATTGCAAACCCCAAGATTTTCCACCTTAGAATACTAACCCTAGAATGAAAGCCAGCAAGTGGGAACACTGAGGGATGTAGAGACACAGCTCACGGAGGAATGATCAGCCAACCCTGTCCAAGTGTTCTCTCAGGAGATGATGGTAGAAATGTCCTCACTGCACTGACTACGCAAAATATTTGATAAACTATATAGTAATTATAGGTGCTAATAATTGTGGCGCAAACTGTCTAAAGAATATCATTGCATAATCGGTCTACTTACATAAAGTTTTGAGTAAGTCTTTCCTGCATACACAAATGGATGCTCAAGGTCAATTGGGGCAGCTGCTCCGTCATACAGAAAAGGATTTATAGTAGCTCCAGAAACAACAGAGAAAAGAGGTCCTGAAAGAAAAAAAAATGCTTGTTTCTGCTGTACTGTTCTGTTTAAATGTTTATTCTTTTTGCAATACTATTAGCAACACTGGAATTGTGACTCCACAAGTCAAAATTTGCATCCAGTGTACTTTGGATTAAAAATGATTATGATAGAACGAAAGTCAAGATTTTGTTTATTACTGTATAGATGAATTTTATCATTGTAGATTCCATGATGAGTGTGTTTGAATCAAGCAGTCTTTTGCATGTTCAGCATCAGGTGGTTGCTACTGCACCAAAAGACCAGCTGCTCAACTTCCTTTCTCTAGGCAAACTTATCCCCATTGGCTATAAGACCCAACACAGTGGTGTCACCTGCAAAATTCAGGATCCTAACAGATGGTTCCTTAGAGACACAGTCATTGGTGTAGAGACTGAACAGAAGGGGTAAGAGCACACAACCTTGTGGTACTCCAACACTGAGGTTCCAGTGGTCTGACATGTGCTTTCCTAGCCACACCTGCTATCTCCTGTTTGTCAGAAAATCCAAAATCCATCTGCATATCAGATCTGATACTGTCAACTGGGACAGTTTGACCTGCAGTAGCTCTGGCATGATGGTGTTGAAAGATGAGCTGAAGTCCACAAACTTTAGCATAGGCTCCAAGACTGTCAAGATGCTGCATGAACTGAAGGACCAAGTTGGGCACATCCTCAAGAGACCTGTTTGCTCTGTATGCAAACTGCAAGGGATCCAGGAGTGTGTGATGTTTGCGGCACGGAAGAATCGAGAGGCGGGGTTGCAACAAAATGTTCTTTATTTTCCATCGGCATCTAATGATGATAACACTTAAACCAAAACTCAGACAGTAGGTCTCCTTTTGGTGAGCACAGATCTCAGACAAGACTGGCGTCCCATGTCCTATAACGTGCAGCCCAGTTTCTTGGGATCTGTTAGTTTAAATAAGCAGATTATAATTACAAACAGGTGAGTTCAGTCAGTACTCTGGTGATTGTGAGCGGGGCTGGTGAGCTGTGTGATCCCTTGCAGGAGTGGGCATGTCCCTCCTGCTAGCTGGCTGACCAACCGTGACACAGAGGATTTGTGATGGCCTTCAATCAAGTCAAATCAAATGTGTGTATATATATATATATATATATATATATATATATATATATATATATATATATATATATATATATATATATAGCGCTTTTTATAACAGTTGTTGTCACAAAGCAGCTTTACAAATGTCTGATTCCAAGTTCCCAGTGAGCAAGCCAAGGGAGACAGTGGCAAAGGAAAAGCTTTCTGGAGCATGAGAATAAAACCTTTAGAGGAACCAAGACTCAAAGTGGGGGTCCATCCTCCTCTGGCTGACAATGGACACTACAATAGCAAGGTGGGCAAAGACCAGGCATTCAAGGACTTTCATGATTACAGAGTTCAGGGATACAGGCCTGTAATCATTACATCCAATAATGTTCTTAAAATCAGTAATTTTTCCTGTAGTCCCAGTTAATCCAGTAATGTTGCTTTGGTAATCAACCATATGCTACAGATAACATAGATAAAGATTATGTATCCAGGGAGTGATTTACAAACCAGGCAAAACTAAATGGAAATAACAGAACTACAGAAATAAGATCAGAATTTTGATTCTCTCTTAATGGATGGATAAACCTCTTTTGTCCTCATTTGTCAACCAATTCTCATTCCCAAGTTGTCTTATGTAAAAGCTTGGACTGAATACTTTGGCATCAGTGTATACATACAAAAGGTTTCCTTTCTGTAGGAAAACTCATTACCATTGTCTGAAAGGCCCATCACAAAGGTTTTGTATCAGATTCTAATATGCAGGACAGTCCCATAGACTAGTTCTACAATGTCTAAACTTGATGCCAATGGCAAAATGGAAGGTTTGTTGAATGTTGATAATTTATGATTTACCCTTTTACTTAACTATTTTTTTTATTTCAGCAGACTTTTAAAGTAATTGTCCAAAAACCACCTGTTTTCAAAATCCTATCAAAGTCAGGCTTTGTCAAATAAGAAACGATAATCTGTTCACATAGAAAATTAGAACTGTATCTGTCCCACTTGATCTACAGTGGTCAGGCCACTGTACTGGGGAAACTAGTAGCCTAGGGCATCTTGGGATCTCTCTGCCTATGTTGCCTTGTGTCTCAAGCCTTCACCATTGGAGATCCACCCAATCTCCAGTCTACAACAACATAGACTTCGCCCTGTCTCCAGTCCCAGCTGTTGTAGACTCCGCAATGTTTCTAGTCCCAGGCATTGTAGACTCTGACCTGTCTTCAGTCCCTAGTGATGTAGACCCTGCCCCATCTCCATTGCCAGGCATTTTAGACTCCACCCTTTCTCCAGTCTCTGGAATTGTAGATGATGAAGCAGCATCCCCAGAAACAGGACCCACCTGCTGCCATACCCATATCTGATCCTGTTGTCCAGTTAACCACTCTTCCTGTCATTCAGTCTCTGTCTAGTCTCCTGTCCTGATTATAATATTAGTGATACCTCTGGATTCAGTAAATGCTGTTAAATGTTAAAATTTCGCAATCTTACCCACTGCTTGTGTTTTTCCCACTCCAAAAACATCTGAAGTTTAAGAGAAAGAAAAAAGCAATGATTAACTGATGAATTTCCTTATAAATACATCTGTATATACCTTGAAGCCACAAAATTATTTAAGATGCAAATGATTCATGGTGGTTCTGGGGGGAATTATGTATGTATGTATTCATTTGTTTGTTTGATACTGGGTCAATATACGACTGACCTGAATACAATTTACAGGCTTCAATTGGTCTTTCCAATATCAGAATACCTGCTCTCGCTTAATACACTTAATTAACCAATTAATCAAATCTGAAAGTGGCAATATAAACACAATAATATTGGATGTTAGAGCTGATTAGAATAACATTCAATAAATGTACACTCATTTTTGGCCAAATAAAATTTTGTCCATGAAAATAAAGCATGCTGTTTTATTATCTGTATTCCACTTCTTTGATAATATTTCCCTGGTGTTCTGTGTAATTTTAAAACATTTTATCCATACCAAAATATGTTACATCATTGTAAAATCTGAAATTTAATTAGGCATTAAATCATGTTTTAAAGAATTGTAATCTAATCAAATGCACTGTGAGGTTTACACACTTTTTGTTAAGAATCACAGTATATGGATTTAACATGATATTGAGACAACTTTAATGAGGGGAATGTGCAGAAGCCTACCTGACACCTATATGCCCTTCCTGACCTAAGCCCTTCATGACAACTGACAAACATACATAAACATTTATAAATGTTTATTCCAACAAATGTCATCTGTCATATAAGCTACTTGTCATCTGATGTCAAGTTGACATAACAACTATGAGGCTGTGTTACTTCTTTGCTGTCCTGTGGTGGGTTTGAAACTAGTATGTATAATTTTTGATTCTTAGGAATTCGTAGCTTGGTAGTAGAGGGGTTTTGGAGGAGAGTTGTAATAGAGCTGAGGTAGAGTTGGTGGAGTTAGGTTTGGAGGAATCTCTCCTTTGGGCTTGCTCTCTCTTTCATTCTCTGATTTCCTTTCTTTTTCCCTCATTTTTTTCTATATCTCCTCCTATCCTCCTATCCATCTATCAAGCTGTAGGTAACTTTCAGGTACTGTCTGTGTTGTGTTTCTGTTATTTACAGTATGATGTGTATTGCCTCATGACAAAATGTAAAAAACTGCACTGTGTTACTGATTGGTTGGTATTACAGTAATAACATGAATACCTCTGTATAAAGCTTTCTGGGCTCTACCTGCCTTTAATGATTATTTAGCAACATTAGCCTTTATGCTAAGGAATTCCTTGACTGGCTTAGAAAAGGATAACATCTTTATTCCATATACATTTCACCACTCCAGTAAAATGTACACTGACTATCTGTTTACTTGGAGATCACCATATCATTTCTCAGATGCAAGTATCAGACATAGACTTCTGGCACTTCACTTTAAGATACACATGCCATTAATCACAACAAACCTGTTTCTGGAACAAAAGACACAGCTAAAGATGGAATCTGTAAATAGATTCAGGTTCATTTAGGGAGATTAATAGCCTCAAAATTGCAAGGATGTGATGTGTTCTCTGTAATCTAAAATATATATACTTTGTAACAAGGGAAGAATGGCAGCCCCGGTGCCCTGGGAAAACCAAACTAAAACTTAGTTAGTAGACCAGAAAACAGAGAGGAATGTAATGGCTAAGGGGAGCCTTGGGAGGCGGACAGATTTGAGGAGGGAAAACTGGAGCGGGGAGGGGAACCCGTAAAAACACGGACACCCTCCAAGCGCGGAAGTGAGGTGTAGCACAAGGGCTCACAGACCTCAGTACCCGAGGTTACTGGCTAGGAGCTTGGCTCAGAACTTTGGCACTGACCCAGCACTGGGTCACTGGGCTTATATAGGCCTAGCCCAGCTGTTGGGCGTTAAGCCTGATTAGTGGTGTTCCTGACTCGATCCTTACACGTTTAGTATAGCTTTTACATTTCTCTACGTGCATGTCAATTTTTTCCAAAAAACATTACACTACAGATGCGAAGTAAATCACTGCAAGATAAGAAACAAAATTAAATACACTCTGTCCCTGCAGGGCCAGAGATTATGCTGGTTATATCAAGAGCGATACGAGCAGACACGACATCACATTATATTCGTTATACTCATTATACTGGTTACATGTTGCAATTCAAGGTGCCTACAGCTACACTATCGAATACCTAGTTTTATATATTGCCAACATGAATTCTCTGTAAAATATAAAATGTTTACTTGGATAAACCAAGTTTATTGCATGGAAGATTTGATTCACACTGAATGTATCACCTCATAAACTGATTACAGTGTGCTGTTTGTGCTGTGTCTCTTGCACCAAAATGTTTCAAGTTTTGCTGTTTAATGTTATCTCAGAATTTCAAAATTAATTTAGATTGATGTAGATTTACCATGTAAATAGAGATGCTTTATTAATTAACAGAATTAGAAGCTAGATCGTCTAGTAACAATAGAATTAGTGAAGATT
>NC_137511.1:18790000-18877500 GCF_041902795.1 Electrophorus electricus
GTAAATCCAGAAAGCAGTTAATGAGGTAACCAAACAAACAGGGAACAGGCAAAGGGGAATCCAATGAAACATACAGAGAGCCAATAAACCAGATGAAACAGTTACAATAACAAATGGCTCAGAAATGTAAGACAAGTTGACAAGACTTTCAGGCAAAGATACTAACAAATGGGCAGAACAGAATGAAACCAAAACAAGGAAGCACAAGGAAACAAAACCAGAAAGTAAACTTTAGTTAGCAGCTGCAAAAATGCTACAGATAATTTATATATGACATGTAAGTAATTTATAAACTACAGCTGCTGTTTATTACTGTTTAACAAATCATTTGTATGGCTACACTTTTAAATTATTTTAACTGGAAGTTCACAAAGACTATTAGTAGCCAGGATTAGTAAAGCTGTGATTTTAGCAGTATATTAACTAATAGTACATATATTCTGAATTGTTCACCATTAATTAATTCTGAAATAGTAACATACATATTTACATTAACATTTAAGGTGTTTATCAGACACTCTTATCCAGAGTGACTTTGTTGTCCATAGCATAATAGCATATTTCATAAATGTAGTTAAAACATTTTAATAAGTGCAAAACTATTGTTCAGGTAAGTACATTTTCAGTCGGTGTTTGAAAACAATGAGGGACTCTAGTGTTTAGACAACCAGAGGAACTTCACCACCTGCAGGGCTACAACAAGGAGTCTTGATGCTTTTCTTCCAGGCCTCTTAAAGGATGGTGGTTAAGCCAGGTTGCACCTGAAGCTCAATGAGTTCTAGGTACAGATTGGATTTTCACCATTGTAAGCCACTACACCAAAGTTTTACACGTGTGCGGACAGAGTTACCAGGACATTCTAATATCTTATAAAGTGTAGACAAGAAAACATAGGTTGCGAATATTACAGCAGGGCATGTCCAGTCCCAGGACACCTCAAAGACAGTACCTACAAAGAGGCTTTTGTAGTAAAACAGTAAAAGAAGGCAAGTGGTAAGGAAACATCTTTTGTTAGCCTAGGGAATACCACCTGTCACCAAAAGCCCCAGGAGCCCCAACTCCAAACCCTACACAGTAACCTAAAAATATTCTGAACATTTACCTAAATACTCACTCTGTTCATGATCAGTTAATTATGATTACTAATATATTAATTTATGATGAATAACACTAACTCGTTAGTTCATGATTAGTTCATTATGAATTACAAGCTTATAAATGCTCTATAAACTATCGTTATTACAAAGTGTTACAACTTATACTTATGTTGAATAATTTCAAAGCCTATGAAGAACTAGACCAGCTTAGATGTGTGTGCAGAGATCAGCCAAATTTGGTTCTAAATAAGGTGCACTGTTAAAATATAAGTAAATATTAACTATAACAGATATCAAAGTCAAATCAATAAGAGGTAAAGTGAACTAATTATATATTTCTATAGATCAAATTTGTACAATCAAAAATGCATTAAAACAGATTTATTTTCATAATTTAAAAGAGTTAGTACAGGTCAGTATGATTCCATTCAAATTTTCACTGATAAGAATACATTTTTGACCATAAGATCTGGCTTATTTTAAGAACTGTAACTAATTGAATTTTCATAAAAATGTAATTTTCAAATTAACTGCAACACTTTGATTAAACACAGATGTAGAAGCCAATTTCAATTTCAACAGAGCCCCATTTCCCCAAGTTGTTCAAATGATTAAATCAGAAAGGTATGCTAATGGTAGCTGTGTCATGGAAGTCCAGAGATCGACGCCTTCTTCTGTCAGAGTCTCCATTGCATGGCTGTGAAGGGGGACACTAAACAGCAGTTAAGGCATGGAAGAAGAGGAGGAGGAAAATTTAGGTGTTCATTATCCTACTTCAGCTGTTCATCCATAACTGACTGCTTGGATCCCCTGAACACCACAGTGAATCTTTATGAACTGGTCTACTGCAGGATTAGCCGGTGCCTAGCAGAGAACTCACCAGAACACAGTTCCCATTTTCCACAAGGCACAGATGCATGTTGCAGTGCAGAAAGATGCTGGTAGACGTCTTTGTGAAGGTGAACATCCTGAAGGAGAAGCGACCAGATGTGGAGACGCCATTCTCCAGTATCTGCGTGGTGCCATCCTCTGGGTTTGGACACCTGGAAAGAGAAAAAGGAAGAATTGGTTGGTGAAGAAAACTAGAGGAAGGATAACAGGACAGAAGTTGATGTAGTTCAAGAGTGAAGTTAGCACTATGGTATAATTTCCTGGGCTCAGTTTGCATTTCAGAGAAGATAGAAAATTTCACAAGCGCATCCTTCAAAATGCTCTGTAATCCAAGACAGAATAGATTTGTCTAGCATCATATAGTGATTTCGCATCAACTAATTATAAGAGACCATAGGCTATCAAATTGTAAGTGTTGTAGTAAGATCATCTATTCTGTGGAACCCACAGTGGTGTTGTCTGTAAAGTGAGTATAGTTTTGATATGCATGTCTCAATCTTAGGGTTGCAACTCCAGATCTTTCTCTTACTCATTAATGATCAGATTCCAGTATATGTAGTAGTTCATGTCATATACAGGAGTGGCCCAGCATCTGTCCAGCACAATAACGATCTGCCTGCTGTCAACTCCGAACACATCCACTCCCACGTAAATCTGTTGATCCACGGCAATTGTAACATCACCAGAGTACGGGGTGCAGAATGAAGCATCATGATAGGGGAGCGTGCGGATCTGGTATATGCCCTCAGTACGAAGGTCCTTCATTATCACACTTTTGCAAGGAAAAAGAGGATGAGAAATGAACACTGGCCTTCAAAAGAGAAACACTTCTGTTGGCTCATATGAAGATGGGTGCTGGTACTAGAAATAGTTCTACCTTGGTTCGACTTTGATGGACATGGGCATGGAGATGCTCTCAATGAGCGGATACACACAGGAAATGTCAATCCTCAACCAACTGTCATGACTGATCACTGTCTGGTCCCCCTCTCCCATGATCGCTTCAATTTTGTTTGTATACATGAAGTGTGTGGCATTATTCTAGGAGACAGATACATATTTAAAGCATAATAACTCACCAGACAAGTAGTTTCCTGTAGAAAGCTTGAATGTTAAACATGAATGAAATATGATTTTTTATTAGAAATTTTCTTATGTAATTGCATTATATAAACATTTTAAACCTTCTCTCTTCAAATGCTTGAATCAGATATGACAAGCCTGTTTAGTGTTTGAACATTTTTTTTAATAAAGCCTTACTCTTCCTTTGCAACTATAAGAAATCAGCTGCTAGTTAGTTTTCTCCTCAGTGATAAATGTTGTCATCACAATATCTGAAAATATGTATCCTATGTGGTATCAGAACAACAATGCAAAAAAAGCCAATGTGCCAATGTAAGTTTTATGTTTGATTACTACAGTCTACAAGTATTAATACAGTAAAGTGACCTAATACCTAATAAATCCTAAATAACTCATGTGTTTTGTGGATTGTTTGGCCATATAATGTATCTTCAAATGAAATAGTGTGATGGACTCTTAACAGTCCAAAGCACTACACTATTGATCCAGTGAATTCAGCATAATGGAGCCTATGCATTTTTATATACACAAAGAGGCTGAACAAAAGGCTGGGCTGTTTTCCTTTGCTAAAATGCAGAAGTTAAGTTAAGCTATTTATACATATATTACATTTGACTTAACATAACTGACTGAAATACTAAAATTTGACAAGCACCAAAATGTATTTTAGTCTACAAACTAATTTACTATAATTTAATGTAGTTTCTATAGAGGCCATAAATATAGATTAACTACAAACATGCCAAAATATGACAGGAAAATAATAAATAAGGATTCTATAAAAATAGAGGTCATTGTAATACTTTTGGTTAAGTACACATGACCAAAATATAATAAGTAAACATGTACAATATATTTATTTTTGAAAGAGCTTGCACTGTACCATAAGAATTGTGCCACAGGTGTGTCCATGGTAGTCAAAGTTGAACACCACCCTATCCACACCTTTTATCACAACTGTGAGGGCAGTTGTCTGATCCCAGTCTCCGCCTCCACCTTCTTTCCTGCACTCAGCCTTGCTTGTCTCTCTTCAGAGAGGCAGTGGAAGAAAACGCACCTAGATTCAGACCTCAGCTCATACTAGTCTCTCCTTTCCAAGTTCTCATTGCAAGTAACATCTGCAAAGTCTTCCTATTAAAGAGGAAAATCTGAATCATCAGCATCTGATCCAAGCAAGATCTTCAATATTTTTTCTTCTCTCATTAACCCCCTCTCCCCCTCCTCTCTCATCTCTTACTCCAGAGGATTTAATAAACTTCTTTGAGGAGAAGGTTGCAGCAATCTGCCTCTTTTCCTGTGTTCCCACTCTTCCAACCAGTGTTCATACCAGTGTATGTATGTATTCAACTCTCTGGCTTCATTTCCTCCTCTTCTCCTCAGACAAAATACTTCATCAATCTGACTACATGTCTGCTGAATCTCATTTCTTCCAATCTGTTCTGATCTGCTTCCTTTCATCTCTGTCATCATCAACATCTCCTTATCCTCTGAACATTTACCAACTGTGTTCAAAACCAGCAGAGTGGTACAACCTTAAAGAAGGCCACACTCGACAGCTCTAACATAACCAATTACAGACCAGTATCACTTCTCTCTTTCCTCTGAAAAGTTCTTGAATGAGCAGTTTACAATTAATTATCTCTTTACCTCACCCAGACCCAGCTCCACGATCCCAATCAGTCTGGCTACAAACCGGTACATTCAACAGTCCTCATAGCAGTGACAGAGAAGCTGCCTGCTGCCAAAGCTGCCAAACTATCATCCGTCTTGATTCTTTTGAACCTTTTGGCAACCTTTGACACCACAACACCCCCCTTTGACACCCCCTTTCTGTTCTCTTCAGCCTGTGTGACTGGCTCTGCATGGAAATGGTTCCAGTCATATCTGGAGGAATGGTCCTATCAGGTAACATGGAGAGGATTCACATCCAATCCATGTGGGCTGTCCACCAGTGTCCACCAGGGCTCAGTGTTTTCTCTTTGTATACTCATTCTCTTGGTGATATAATATCTTCTCTTGGCATCTCCTACCACTGCTGTGCTGACAACACTCAATTAATATTTTCTGTCCCACCCTCTGACACACAGGTTTCCAGGCGTATCTCAGCATACTTGACTCACATTGTGTTATGAATGCCCACCACTTGAAGGTGAACCCACCACTTGAAGCCCACCACTTGAAGCTGAACCCAGTAAAACCAAGATTCTGTATATCCCAGGAACTCCCAACCCTTACCATGACCTCACTGTTTCCTTCCAGAACTTCCTGGTGTCACCATCTGAAGCTACTTGTAGCCTGCGCATAACTTTGAACAACCAGTTTTCATTCTCAACTCATGTTACAAATCTGAGTACTTTGAATCTCAAGTATGTTTCAGTTTGAAGTACCATGCTTCAAGTCTCATGGAAGACAAGCAGCGAGACTATTCTTTTTTTCTGGTTCCAAGATGGTGGAACAAAACTTCCACTGGCTGTTTGGACAGCTGAGTCCCTTGCAGTCTTCAAATGCAGACTTATTTATTTGTGGAATATTTAGAATAACCATTGATCCTGCACCTGTTGGATAACTGAAACTCTAGTACATATAGATTGATATTGTTTTGCACTTATTGTTGTCTGTGCTAATATGTGTTTTGCACTTTTAGGTATCAGCATTGATCCCTGTATTTCAGCAGTATTCTAGTTCAATGCTATACTGAAATCTAACCTACTGTCTATGATACATTCTATGAGCACTTTTGTAAGTCACTCTGGATAAGAGCATCTGTTAAATGCCAAAAATGTAAATGTCAATATATTGATCACAAATCCTCCCTATTCTTAGACCTGTTCACAGTTTGCTGGTGTATTTAAACCCTCCACTCTGACTCTCACCTGTGAAGTCTCAGGTATGCATGTTTGTTGCTTGCTGTTTGAGAGGGGTTTTTTTTCCCTTTATTTGTTTACTGGTTTGCCCTGTCTGCACTTCATTGCTTTGTTCTCTCTTGTTTTGACTTTAGACTCTTTAACTATATAAAAACTCTATATATTAAAGCTCTGCAAATGCATCCAGTCTCCTTGTTTTGTGATAACAGTACTATCATTTAAAGTTATTAAGTTTAAAGTCTATCATTTAAAGTAATTAAGTTACTTTCATTTAAAGTCATTAAGTAATGTAAAATACACTATAACATGATAATTAAAATACTAGCAAAAATGATAATAAAAATTATAATTATTATGGTATGCTACATTAAAATATCTGTTTAAATTATTTAAATGAGGGACTTCTTGCACAATGTTGATGTATTGTTAATGACAAAAAAAGGGAAATCAGTTTTATTACCAAATTCATCATTGTGATGAAGTTGAGCACACCCCTAAGTATCTGAAACAGTACATTTAAGTACTTTCAACAGTTATCTTAAGTCCTACAGAAAAAGGGAAATAGGTCAATGTAAATGCAAATAATAATAAGGAAAGAAATCGTTTTAAAGATGTACCGAAAATTTCCGAGTTGGGCCTCTTATTTTCCTTTGCACAGTCACAGCCATAAATTCCAGTTTTCTCCACGCACACTTCATCCTTAGTGCAGTGCAGTGTTCTACAGTCGTCTAAAGGAGGGTGGTGAGATAAGGAGAGATAGAGATAGAAGAAAGGATCGAAAAACATTGCTATCCCCTAGTTGTACAACTCCCCATTGAATTCATTATTCATCAGCTTAATCATCAGATGGTAAATTCACCCATTTCTTCATCGACACGGAAAGCCCATTGGCCAGGCAATCCTTTATTTGTACTTTTAGAGAGATCAGAGGGATTGGGTTCATCAATGGTGTACTTATAGATGCCGCTCTCTGACCTATAGCCAGCCTAAAAGAATAAAGAAACAGAACCAGAGAAATGTATCTGGTTACCTTATCTTATAATGTTGTGTAATACAATAAAATGAGTTAAAGATGCAGGACGAAGCTCACCAGCCAGGGTTGGCCAGTAGGGGCAATGTCTCCATAGTTCATCAGAAGGAACGAGAGCTCATCATCTTCACCACCAACCAAGACCATTTGGAATGTCGCGACCTTCAAAAGCAGAAAGATATCATCAATACTGCACTCTATAGGAAGTGACTGAATTTTTCAAGGATTGACTCCTACCCCTGTGTTTGAGGAATAAGGTACAGCAACCCAAGTGGTAATGAAGAGCCAGGAAGCAGAGAAGTACAGTCCAAGGAACATGCTGTTAATTTCTACTGTTGCTCGTGCTAGAAGAGGACCATCTGTGACTTGCTGATAGTAGATGAGATCAGCATTGAAGCTTGTCCACAGTGTTGCAATGATGTCTCCATTAGCATATGGGTCAGGGTTGGTCCAACTGGAGACTGGTAAGAAACTCTGGAAACCATTTTCATTGATCTGAGGTGGAAATAATAGCATGAAACAAAAATAGCTCAGACATCTGTTGAGGTTCAGCAGTGTTTCATTCTGATTCATTGTTCTGAGCTACTTTCAAAGGGTAGTTAATGAAAACAAAAAAAGAATTAAACTTTTCTTTTCATAATCATTACTTGCATTTAATGCCCTTAAAATGTCTTCTATCTTGGCATATCTGGCATATCTTCTAAATAGCATGTTGGTATGGAGATGGCACCAGTTTTTAGTTTTAAACATTTGGACCCATGATGCAATCAGCCTCTGTAGTTATCTAACAAGTAATACCTCCTCACTATCCTCCTCACTATGAATGTCATCCATCAGTTCATCTTCCATGTAATTCAATATGGCTCCAGTTGTTTTAAACTTCTTTATTATTGCACTAGTAGTGGAGATGAGCATCTTCAGGTGTGAAGCTATTTCATAGACACTATCTTATGATTTATTTCACATTTGTTTCATCTATTTGTTCACATATTTTGTTATTATGATCATGATTGACAAAGGGTTTGTTATTTTATATTAGTACTGACTCCATCACCTCAAAACCTAACAGAAGGGCTAATGTATACTTTATTAAAGTAAAATATTAATGGAAATATACCTCATTTAGAATTTCTTCATAACAACTCCTAAGAGTGCCAAGAATTGTAGCATGTTCTTGCATTGTTTGTAATGGCGCTCACGTTTTTTTTTCAGTGCACTGTGGGTTTGCTAATAACCCAGAGTTCCAGTGCTCTGAAAAGATTTGTTACAGTTTTGATCATGATTTTTTTTTTAAATTAAATGTTTTCTTGGTTAATATTTATTAGCTGATAAATATTCTTATTTTTTTAAACATTTGAAACGCTGTCTGAGGCATTACCAAAAGAATTTGACATCTGTTGACAAAGAAAAAAAGCCCCAAAACTTTATAAAAATGTTATACTTTTAACTTGACAAACAGACTAATAATAATGCAGCCAGCAAAATTCGAAACTATTTAATTTCAAATCTTTGTTTAAAATTAAGCTAAATAATCTAATTTTTAATACATGATTTAATAAAATAACATTGATGATCTGTATTTACTAATTTAGTTTGTAAGTGGAAGTTTTTGGTACAATTTTACCTTCAAAAGAAATGTCCCCATTTATCCAAGATGACAACAGTCAACTATAAGATGTCATTTTGTTTATTTTTAGAGATTTAAGTGCATGTTACTACATCCTAAATCACACCATCACATCTGTGTTCCGTTACATAAGAATGGAGACAATGGAATGCTGTGTGCGTGTGTTTGTGTGTGTGTGTGTGTGTGTGTGTGTGTGTGTGCGTACGTGTGAGCGCGCGTGCGTGTGAGTGCGTGGGTGCGCGTGCATGTGCGTGTGTCTGTGTGTGAGTGCGTGTGTGTGCGTGTGCGCATGTGTGAGTGCGTGTGCGTGTGTGTGCGTGTGCGCGTGTGTGTGTGAGTGAATGTGCGTGCATGCGTGCGTGCGTGTGACCAAACACATTTGCTGATCAATTAAATTTGGGGCAAACTGTGTACAATTTTTTTTGACAAACTTATGCTTTAAAACACAAAATTTATATTGATAAACCTGTATTGGAAATATTGCTCACATATAGTGTGTCGTAAAAGTTTCCAAAGTAAAGGAAAGTTCCTGGAAGGTTCAGTGGCAGGGAATTCCCATCGCTGGAAAAATAAGTTAACTGATTTGCGGCTTGTATTGGATAAAAGAAATCTGGAAGCCCAACAACTGTAGAAAGGAGAAAAAAGGCAAATTACACTTCATAGGTCAGTTATTAAAAGTTCTAACCATCTAAACCTGTATTGGTTGGAATAGTTTTGACTTAAGGAATTGAATTTGCTAATCATTAAAACAAATTGATCTAATTAAGCAGATTGTTTTTTCCAATGACTGCACACTGCTGCTCCTTAATCAATCATGCCCCAGCGGAGACACCAATACCCACTGCTTGGAGGACTGAGTATGCTTCAAGATGTATCTCACTAGAGACACTGCATACTTACATCTTAATTGTTTACTTCATTGGATACAGGTTTAACTGACTAACAGCAGCATGGTTACGCTTCCATTAAGCTTATGAAGAACTGTAATTAAGTGGATTATTGATTTCCTGACTGGGCTCTGTCCTGCCTTGCCAAGCTTCTCTGAACATCTCAGATCCTCAAGGACTTGAATCGAAGGCACAGAAAATCACTTTCTGTTCATTTTTTTTTTAAATTAATTTTTATTTATTTGTCTGAATAGTAGTCTATATTGTCTAGAATAAAGGATTTAAATATATTATATTTCACTGGAACTGTCTCTCTCAAGTTTATTGATCCATATGTTTCAATATTAATATAAACAAATAACATCATTAATCAAGTCAAACAACTTTGACCCCAATGCTATAACATTTTAAAGCATTATATATAGGTTTTCTATGTTTTTAAAGAAAAGTATAAAAACCTTTCCCTAATATTTTCCTTAATCACGTAGTTTCACATGTATTCTTGATTATTTTAGTAATACTCCTGGCCCAGTGAATCATGGCTGGATTTGGGTCATTTGTCTTCATACACAATATGCACTTACAGAATGTATTGTGAAAATGTATCCCAATGATTCATGCAAAACTTAATTTAAATGATATAATTACTCCATATTTAAATAACTGCCAAGTCTACTGTTGGGTAAAGTATTATTTTGCTAGTAATAAATCTAAATTCCACTTTGTAAACACTACTTTCTCTGTGCATCCATATAGTAAAATCCCAAAATTTAGAATATCTCTCGACAAGAAAATCTATGTACAGGAATATCTATGGGCCAGAATGTCTATGGAATCGAATAACTATGGACCATTTGGAAGCAGCTTTTCATGGTCAAAGACTGAATTGGCAAATATTGAGAGAGCTGTTCACTGCAGTTACAATCATTATTGAATGCATCACAACCTGATTATCAGTTTGTCAGTTCAAAATTAAGATAATAATATAAATTTACCATTAGGTCGATTCTGAACACTGTAAAACCAGAGACCAGGCATTTCAACATTACTTGTTGATAACAGGTCAGTGTAGTTGTTTACTGGGAGATTCATGAAATTGGTGTTATTGTCCACAGAAAAACCAGCCTACAAATATAACATTTAAACAAAAAGAATTTTGAGATCCATGACAAAATAAGCAGTGTGAATATGATATACTCAATGCTTAAATTTGACTACATAATCTTGACAATGTCAGCAAAATTGTATATTAACATTGCTTCTCACCAGCCAGGTTTGAACAGAAGGAATGTCCACATAGCTCATCAGGACATAAGAGTTCTCTTCATCATCAGTGATCAGGACTGCTTGGAATGTCACATTCTTAAAGATAAAAAAGAGGGTCACAACTGTGCACTTAGGAAACAGCGACGGAATGATAAGTAGAGACTCTTACCGCTGAATCATTCTCAAGATATGTGATAAACCATGTGGCAACGAAGACCCAGGTGACAGTGGAGTTATACTCTAGGAACAACTTGTTCAGACAGTCTGTAGCTTGTGTTATAAGAGGACCTTCTGTTGCTTGTGTATAGGAAATGTTTCTACCCTCATAATTTTCAATCCACAATGGAACAAATCCGTCTATGGCAACGGAAAGGTCAGGATAAAACTCATCAGGGGGTGAAGAAAACGACACAAAGCCTTTCCTGTCGAGCTGAGAGAGAGATGATAAGAAAATAAAACTCATGAATACCTACACAGAGTATGAACTTTCGTTCAGTAGATCAGAAATCGCTGCAGCCTGTTATTTTTTTGTTTTTTTAGTGATTATTACCTCATGGGAAATAGAAAACAATTCTTAAAAAAATGACTTAACAAATTATGTACATCATAAATGGATTTTATACAGAATTTCTTGCATTGACCAGATTAAAAAAAAAAAAAAAAAAACTTCAGTCAACATATTGGTTCAAAGAACTGTTAAAGAACCCCTTCCAACTTCCAGTTTCACTCGCATAACAAGACATGTACAAATTAAAGGTGGAAAAACAAGGGGAGGAACAACTAGGGAGCAAAGCAAAATAAAGACATGAGCCTGATTATCCATGACAATGGGACACTAGGATGGGCTATTCATAACTTATTATCATTATTACCATCATTTTCTCTATCCACATGGAGAAAAGTCACGAAACAACCATTCGGAATAAGACAAAAGGTTGGAAATCATTATCAACTAGATAATGAGTATAAAATGACCAAAATTACCAAATGACTTTGTTCATTTATTAACATGAAGAATAATCACAAAACAACTAAACAAAATATACCAAAAGGTTACAAATTAGATAGTGGGTATAAAATGGCTGCAATATTAAAAATACTCATTGCCAATAACAGGACTATAGAGTAATGCTTTTATACTTCTTACGATTAAATGCCTGCCTGGACAAAGCCACATATATTCTGTCCCCATACATCTTTGTGTCACTAAGTATCCAAAGATTTTAAAAGACACTGTCACTATGCAAAGTCTTTGAAAGCCTTTTCAAAGCATAAATGCTAGCGTCTACCCTGGGCATTTCATTGGTACGGTCAGATTTACATTTTACACATTTAGCAGTCTTACCCAGAGAGACTTACAATTTTAGGCATATTGTAGTGTTAGGAGCCTTACCCAAGGGCAGTAATTGATATAACATAGGGCCTGGATGGGGGATTGAATCCCTGTCCTCCACAGGGTGGTAGTATTGTTACCCACTACAGTGTACTGGCAACTAAACTAAATCAGAGCTGTGGGGTAACAAACATTAGAGGTAATTTTGCCAAAAGCAATCTTCCACATTGAATTGCACGGAATAATGGATATATGATTATGAATCTGTTTAGCTTCACTTGAATCTTGCTAGGCTACATAATATCAATTCACAGAATGTTGCCAAGCTGTTGTGAAATGTTTTGGAGAAAATGTTTAGGCTTCTCCATGTGGGTCATCATTAGATGTTCTTTAAGGACCATGATCTGAAGCCCTGCACCAGACCAAAATGATGATGGTATTAATGTGAAGATGGCTCATTGAACAAACCCCAAGCTTTTGCAAACTCCAAGATTTTCCACCTTAGAGCCCTACCCCTAGAATGAAAATGACATTACTGTGTCACTTATATGAACTGCAGATGCCAGTGATTTTGGTGGACACTGTGTAAAGAGTGACTTCATCTGTCTATTTACGTAAAGTTGTGAGTAATTCCTACCAGCATACACAAATGGAATGTCAAGGTCAATTGGTACAGATGCTTCGTAGTAAGGAAAAGGATCTTCAGGTTGGAAAATAAATTCTGGGAAAAAAATTAACAGCTATTATGTAGAAATTGTTATTTATTTTTTGCACCTATGTTAGTAACGCTGAAATTCATAGGGCCCTCCATAAGTATTCAGAAAGCCAGTCTGTATTCTTGCAGTCTACTCAAGCACTTTGGATTAAAAATGAATGTGATAAAACAAAACCCCAGATTTTTTTCTTACTATATAAATTCATTTTATTGTTGCATATTCCATGATGAGTGTGTTTGAGTCAAGCATGGCTCAAAAGTCTTGCCTGTGGTAATAAACAATGTGCTACAGATAAAATATATAAAGACTAGTTTGAAAAATGCTAGAGTATATCTTAAATATTCTGTGTATAGGGAGTGAGTTACAAACTGGGAAAAAGTAAAAGGAAACTACAGAAAGGGATAATTATAGTTTTATTTCTCCCTTAACATCTAGCAAAGTATTAGAAACAGTTAATAATTCAAAGCCACTCTCACTGAAAACTGATTAAAGAAGTATATGGGAAAAACTCTGAAATGGCTCTTTTCCCTTTATTTATAATTGTTCCTGTTTGTATTTTCATAATTAATCAAAAGTAAAAATTTCAATCTCACCTCAAAACATAGATTTTAAAGATTTATTTTTTTGTAGTACTATTTAATTAAAGAAATTTAAAAGAAAATGAAAGAAACAAAAAGCAAGGTCCTGTTTTTGAATCAAATAGTCTATTTCAATATATATTGTAATCTGTGGACTACCACATTAAGACAGAATTGGTGATTTGTTCTCAATGAATGCACCAGCAAAAATCAAGCAGACATACTGTCAAAATATGATAATTCTGATTGTAGTATTAGTTAAAAGTCTGAAATCACTAACTAAAAAAATGATGCAATCTTACCTGCTAATTGTCTCTGTGCAACTTCACCTAATTTAAGAGAGAACCAATGAATGATCAGCTAATGACTCATCTCCTTATAAATATATCAGTATATATCTTGAAACCACTGAATTTTTGAAGATTCAAATAATGTCTGTGAACAGCAGTGCAGGAGAGAATTGTATGTGTGTGTTTGTTGCTGGGTCAACATGATTGGCCCAAATACATTTTTTTAAATGGTCTTTCCAACATCTGAATACTAGCATACATTTAAAATAATGTGTGGTAATGTGTCGCTTGGAGTCTACTGATCACCAGACCCGTTAACCAGTCTACTGATCACCAGACCCGTTAACCAGTCTACTGATCACGAGACCTGTTTGGGTAATGGAGGGTAAAAATGCCTTAATCTGATGGTGGCAGCATAACCATGATGACATTGGTTGTCAGAACTAATTAGATTTTCTGCACTAAAAACATAACAATCAAATTACCTTAATATTACAATTATTCGGGCCAACCCTGGACAAATGGATAACACCAATCTTTTAGCAAATTATTAGAAAAGTGTTCATCAGAATAAAAGCTTTTGATACACTTAATTTGTCATCTCACATTGATTACAAGGGGCTTTTTCTGTTTTGTAATGTCATTTCAGAAATTCTAAAGTATTTACATTCACGTAGAATTTATCCATAAAGGAAGAAGCTTTAGTATACAAACTAAAAGAATTGGAAACTAGTCTAATAGCAATAGAATTAGTGAAGGTTTTTAATCATTTAAAAAGTTGAACACAATATGTTAGCAACACTAGTTAGTCAGTTGTCAGGTAGTGTTCAACTGACTACCCTTCTTTCAGTATATGAACTTACTGGCAAAGAGCAGGACCACCAAACACAGCTGAAGTGGATACCCCATGTTGTCTGAAATCTACAACACAGCAAAGTCTCAAAATAAGACTTACAGCTACCAAGATAATGTGGCTAATTCCAACTAAGACTAAAAATCTACAGCACAACAAAGTTTCAACTTAAGCAACACTGAAGATAAAAGCAACACTTTTCCCCCTTCATTTCACATTGAAAATGATGTGAACACCCACTGTTCATTACACCAAATTTGTATGAAAAATAAGAAAACATTCATTTGTCTGACAATTGCAGGCAGCATGCAAGTGTGAGTCAGTTGTTTGGAGAAACGGGTTATGATACAGGAGGTGCACCTGTCTCTGGTGAGTAGGGCACAGATACATTACACTCCGAGGAGCTGTTCGCATTGGAGGCACTGGAGCCCTGGCGGACATGGGCAAAGCCCAGTAGACAGACCCCTGTGCACAGCCTGAGGCCCACCATCCCATCTGGGTATTCGTCCAGCAACAGCATGTCAGCCCCAAGAGAAGCCGACCCAGGAGCCCCTAACCCCGCTCCACCCCCCAGAAAATTCCAGGTGAGCAGTTGAGCCACCCCCCTGCCACCACAAGCTTCTTGGCACCACAAGCTTCTTTGTCTTATTTTCCTCCCCCTTCCAGATACAAGCCTATCAGGGCTTTGGATGTGGGAAGCTCTGGTTCTGGATCTTGGATTGACCTTTCTTCCTGTGGTGTCTACAACATCATTGGTTAAGTGTGCCAGGGTTTCACAGATAGCTACAGAGATGCTGAGATTTCCTCTTGCCAAGCACTACAGAAGCTCTTAGAAGCACTATACACTCTCTTGGACTGGATTCCCCACTCATATGTAACTGAGTGAGTCATAATATTTATCGGTTAGTGTTGCTCTGTGAAGCAGCTATTTTGTTTGGTGGGTTTTTTTTGTGGTTTTTTTTTTGTGTTTTTTTGGCTTTGACACACCCAAGCTTTGCTTCAGACCCGAAAATAGGACAATAGAATAGAGTACACTAGGTTTTACTCTTCATCAGCTGTATTGATATTTTTCTTTTTACTAGGAAATACACATTAGTATGGACAAACAGTCCCTAGAAATATATGGTTTGAATGTTTTGTGCTTATTTCATTTCATGGTATGAACAATGTGAGTCTGCTTAGTTCATTTTGTGAGATAACGAAACTGACTAACATAAAGAAATCCTAACTGATGAGAATTATTTGATTTGAAGTAATTGACATGAAAGCCTTTACACTACTTTAACAAGTAACTAAATTACTAAAAAAAGTACTAATTCTTATTCTTTTTGGTTTCATTTTGTTGTACAGTTTGGTTGGATATTTACTGTTTCAAGGGAAAAGTTCTACTAACGTATCTGAGTGTAGGACGAATAAGATAATTAATTTGCTAGTTATAGAACTAATCATTATTGAAATGTAGCAGAAAGAAAGCATGCCTGAGTAAATCTGAGAGTGTAAACTTTCTGATCATCCTAAATAGATTTGTGTATCCGGATACAAACTCACCTACAGAGTGATAGTTAAGAGGTAGGGGGCTCTACACCTAGGTGATTAATGTCAATTAAATGGAGTTAAATTCAAAGGAGAAAAACTAACTACCAAGCTATAAAAAACCCCCCTGCACCTTCTTAGTCACAACTCATTGCTCATAGCTGTTAAGATCAACATTAAGGTTAATGAATGTTTTCTTAAGGTGTAGTCTTAGTTTAATACATAACTATGCTTATAATTCCATTTCATAGTAAATTCTATCATAATATCTGAGGGTTTTGTTGCACATACAGCAAAAAAAGAATAGAGTATTTTAAACACAGACACCTTAACCTTCTGTGAGATTCTAATATTGAAAAGCAAATTAAATATCAAATTAAAAATGATCAAGACTTACCAGGGTGTACAGTTTATTTCTGAGTCCCAATGGGGAAGAGCACCATGAGATTTATATGTACACCATGACGTCAGACACGTGAAATATGCAGTTATAAACTAGATGAACCTGATATGCCAGCTAAAACTGATTTTCTCTTAAAAATGACATTCTCACTCAGCTACCTCTGTGTTAGTTTGGACACAGCACATAACATTACAATAAGGTTTTACTTATTTTCAGAGTTAAGTGAAACCTCTGGAAAAAGAACTGGACTGCCAAGAGTCTGTTTGTGTTTGTGTTTCTGTCTTTGCACGTGGACTCTATGGGTGAGAAGTTCCCCACTGGAGGACACAGATGTTTCCTGGTCATGGATGTTAAAGGCCATGCAGGCAGGTCTGACATGGTCTAAGAACATGGGTGTTTTCTACAGATTTGTCTATACCTTTGCCATATGCTGCTAGAGGGGCATTTGAAAGAGATTTACGTCCAAAGGTTTACAGAAATGTTTGAGGAAAAATTACCTCCAGGGTGTATTCAGATGTTTAACCACATTAGCCAGTTATTACAAGAATGTTCTCATTAAAAGAATACTGTTAATAGTGCTCAGGAAACACACTCAGTTTTTTAACAATGTGCTCCAAGCTAAAACTGAATTGCATAAGAAAGAAAAATGTGCTCCTGAAACATTCCAACAAGAAAAATTGTCAAGAAAATTCTTATTCAGAATCTAGTGACAGTGATGGCTGTGATTATGCTTCTATGTTGACCCTTCTGTCATAGATGCAGTGTAAGGGTTGGCAGCAAGTCAGGCACACTACCAATCCGGCTTGATGCACAACAGCTGTGCTTGGTCTATATAAGCCCCGTGACCCAGTCACTTAATACTGGGTCTTTGCTAAAGTGTTGAGCCAAGCTCCTAGCTGGTAGCTTTGGGTATCAAGGTCTATGAGCCCTTGTGCTACACTTCTCTTCTGCTCTTCGTGGGTGCCTGTGCTTTTACACTCCCCCTCCCTTCTCCAGTTTTCTCTCTCTCTCTCTCTCCCCCGCAGTTTCCCTTAGTCAATAAAGCTTCTCCCTGGTTTTGTTTGGGAAGTTTTAGAGCTGTTTTCCTTTTTTTTCTGCGCTCAGCATGCTGTTTATTTTTTCCACCCATTTTTTGTCTTCCATTCCTTTGAATTGTGATATAAACACAGGTTGCTCAATGGCTGCCGCAGTCTAGCAGGCGCTTGTTTGCCTTGTAACAAAGTGGCTGGGGTTCAACTCCCCACCTTTTGATTTTTTTTTTTTTATCTGTGAGATTGAGAGACGTTTCCATCGCATTGCTGGCTCAAACCTGCATGAGTGATGTGGGCCAATGACGATTAAATTACTAGGTTTCTTGATCTGCAGAATTTGATTTTCTGAGCTGGCTCGATTAAAGAGTCTAGGTCTTGTCATGTAGGCCTTTCAGAAGTAGGAATTTTGGGTAGCAGTAGTCCCATCCTTACTTTTGATGACAATTCTGGACTGGTTTATTGCCAGCCATATGATGAAACTTCAGGCGAGTTTGCTTGATATAAGTTGCAATGAGCGAATTCTGAGGAACAAAAACTAAAATAAGAAATTAAGCAGAACCAAGAAAACAAATAATAATATATAAAGAATAAAACAGGGTAACATGAAATTTAAATTTTTAGCTGACACTTTGATCCAAAGCAACATACAATTATGACTGAGTACAGCTTCAGCAATTGAAGGTTAAAGGTCTTGCTCAAGGGCCCAAAAATGGCAGTGGTAGGACTTGAACCAGCAACCTAAAGATTACAAGTAAAGTACCTTAACCACTGAGCGGGTGAATAGTTTGTCTAGAGGCTATTGACTTCAGTCAGTGCAGTTTGTACAGAGTACATTTATAGACAGTCATTGACTGTGCCATTAGGGTGTATTCCTGTATTCCAGATGAACCATTTAGGTTTATAGTAATGGATTATGTAAACATGGGAAAGTGCATAGAAAATATAGATACATACTAGTGGTTGTAGATATTTTTAGCCAATGGGTTTAAGCACATGCAACACCCAAAGAAGATGCAGGATCAGCAGCCAAGTTTTTAATAAGAGAAGTAATACCATGTTTTGGTATACCTGATGAAACTAGCTCTGATAATGGCCAACACTTTGTTAACACTGTAAATAACAAATTTGCTCATGTTTTAGGAATAAGGTACAGGCTAGGCTATGTATACCATCCTCAGTCACAAGGCAGAGTTGAGCATCGCAATGGAATTTTAAAAGCCAAAATAGCTGAAGTATATGCAGATAGTGGATCCAAAATAATATGGTTACATGCCTTACATTTAGCAAGAATGACAACTAACTGCAATACTTATTTAACTCCACATGAAATACTCACAGGGGCGCCCCATGCTTGTGACATATTTTAGGGGACTTGATAATAGACCAAACCTTGAACGATGGCAAAACTGAGAAACTGTCAAGAAAAATCCATCGAGAAATGGATTGCCTAACTAAATATAATACTAAATTGTAGGTGTTGATTTTGGAAACACTGTGACATAGTAGGCTCTATTCACGACAATTTGCATTCATAAGGGCCATTGCCAAAAAGGTGTTGCTTGTTGAGCAGAACTGAGAGCATGTATGTGCAGACAGCAGTTTTCCATCATCAAAAGGAAACTTGGAATGACAAAGTCTTATGTCCTTTAGCCCAAGTTTATTACATGGTGTCAGAAGCTGGTGAACTGTCTTCCAGTCAAAAATGGTGAAGTTTAATGCACCGGAGAGCTTTTGTTTTCGAGAAACCAGGGGAGTGGGCCAAAAGAAACACTTCACTCGCTATCAGATGGTGATCAAGCTGGATAAAAAGTAGAATGTGCAGAGCACTTTCACATTTGCAGAAGGAGAAAAAACAGACTATAATGTAGTTATGGTTAAGTTTGATGCCAACTTTATTCCAAAACCAAACATCATTCATGAGCCAGCCTGTGTAGCAGTTTTAACACTAATAAATTGTCAGTCATAGTTGATAAGGTTAATTGGGGCACCGCCCCGATTTTAATCATTAATCATGAGTGAAGATTCATCACACAGTCTTTTGAATCGGTGAAGATTCAAAACTGTAAGGAAAAGCTTTTTGAGGCACTGGCTGCACTGAGTGGCAGAGGGGGACATCTGAAGTGTGCAGCCCAATTCACAGTACACATGGAGTGCAAAGACAAAAAGTATTAATTCAAAGTTTTTGACATCAGAGGCAAGAGCATAAATAACCTACTCAACAGACCAGTAGTTTAGACAATGGGGCTAGAAAAAGTAAAAGGTTCTCCAGGTCACAGTGAAGAGACACAGGCAGTCAAAATCAGGCTGAAGGAGAACAGTGGGTCCGGGTTGGGGCCAAACCCAAACATGTGGGACAAGGCTGTCGCTTTCCATGTCAGTCAGCCCTCGGGTCCAGCATAAAATCAGATCAGTTCCCTCTCCACCATCATCTACTGCCTAATCCCCATCTTTTACCTCAAACCCTCCCATAAGAATCATCAAGCTCCCACACCACCTGTGGTGCCCCAACCTCCACTGGAAAGGTAGTTCCACTTTCTACAGCATCGCCAACAGGACCCCCACCCATCATTTGCTATAATGAAAAAAAACCCTCTCAATCTCAAATAGAGATTGAGAGGTTGATTGATTTATTGCTGCAGGTCCCTGCTGTTACAGTGATGACATTAGCGGTACTTGCTTTTTGAAAAGAAGTTTGGATCCAGCATTCCCATCCGAGTGCTTATCAAAAACAGAAAAAATAGGGAGTACATCTCAGATACTGTAAATATGGCAAATCTGCATTATGTAACATATGAACCACAGCATTTGGTGCAAAGCACAAAGGTCATTAACTCATCTTAATATTAGTTCGCTCATGAACAAATCTCATTTAATTAGTGAATTTATTATATCCCATGGGCTTACTTTTATGTTTTTAATTGAAACATGGTTAAATTCATGTATTTCCACAACCATATTAATTGAGTTAGCACTACCAAACTTCAATTGTATTTAATTGTCTCTCCAACCAGCTATAAAGGTGGGGAGGTATAGCTGCTCTATTGTATGGTTCCTTCTAATGCAATCAGTTTTCATTTGGTTACTTTACGTCTGTGCAGCTCTGACAGGGATGGCAAAAATATTACTAGTAAGGGTCTATAGGTCTCCAAATTACAATACTGTTTTACTGATGAATTTACAGATTTGCTATCTTTTATTTCCAATAATTTCAACCATTTTGTAATGGCTAGGGAATTTATTATATATATTGACAATCCCAGGGATGCCAAGGATCACCAAGGATCTCTGTGACATATTGATCTGTGTAACATATTGAACTATTTTGGGCTCTCTTCAGCATATGATAGAGAGTACACACTTTCATGGTTGCACTCTGCATTTGGTTATTTCAAAAGGTCTCAAATCATCCTCTGTTAAGGAGGTAGCTTTGTCAGATTGTTACTGTGTTCTTTGTCATGGGGGCCTGTCTACACTTTTTATCAGAAAAATGTGCACGGCACAATACAAACCATCCAGTTCTGTTGATGCATCGCTGAATAGCTTTAACTCAAAAAGTGTTAGTGTTCTGGATGAGATTGCTCCAGTTAAAGCTAAACCCATCTGAGGTAAACAGAGAGCACCATGGAAAAATGCAACTGCAGTTTGAAGTCAAAACAGAGAATGCAGGAAGGTTGAATGTGCAGTGAAGGTAGATTACCAATTATTCCCCTGATGAAACTTTGACTTGGTCAGGAAAGGGCTCTCTCCTACCCCCGGGCCACAGACCAGACCTAGGACACACTGGTGCTGTGATGCTGAACAACAAAGCCATAAATGGCCTAGCTATCAAGATGGCCTTTCTTCTGACCTTCAACCCCCTCTTCTTAGGGGTCATAAACTGATGGATGGGAAGGTGAAAAACTTACCAGCCTGGTTACATTTCAAGAAACTGAGACCATAAATTCAATTAGACTCAAATCCATTAGACTTCTCACAAAGTAACCACTTACCATTTAATCTACTGTACTATGCCGTCAAATGATAATCAACCAATAATGTCTGATGATTTTAATATAATCTCCAAACATTTGTGTTTTCCCAAAATCCTATGCGAACTAATTAGACAATATATTAAAATTAGTAGTATGTAACTTCTAGAAATAAGGAAAGTAATTAAATTGATTATCCAATTGCTCTACCCTCCCAGCATTGATTTACAAATCTCATTCTAAGGCAAGAAGGCAGAAATTACTGAGTATATGATTTTCTTAACTTTTATTCCTTCATTTCTTCATTTCTTTATTTTTTAATTTTATAATTGATTTGTGGTGGATCCTATGTATTCCTATATTTCCTAAATTATTTTCTCCCAATTGTGAAAACACAAAGGCTATTCAATATGCACGAACTAGGCAGGCCTTGTTTTCTCCAAGATATATCTGATGAACTTCAGTCTGCTCCAAGGTGCAATCTGTGAAGGGGGGGGGGGGACTCAGTCAATAACCTCTCACTAAGGTCCTTTCACCGTCATTGGACTTCATAGATCGCGCACTGGACTCTGTCTGTATGAGCCGCTCTGGTGATGTGATGTAGAATGAAATTCTCCAGCAGATGACTCCAAGGAAATGGATTCTTCATTTGGGATGCCCTCTTTTAATCCAGATGGCTTCAATGGACCTCATGCTTCAACACGGCTGTTTGGGGATAAGTACTGTACTATTCTACATACTCTAGACAGCCACACTGTTTGGGGATAAGTACTGTACTATTCTATATACACTAGACAGCCACACTGTTTGGGGATAAGTACTGTACTATTCTACATACTCTAGACAGCCACACTGTTTGGGGATAAGTACTGTACTATTCTACATACACTAGACAGCCACACTGTTTGGGGATAAGTACTGTACTATTCTACATACTCTAGACAGCCACACTGTTTGGGGATAAGTACTGTACTATTCTACATACTCTAGACAGCCACACTGTTTGGGGATAAGTACTGTACTATTCTACATACTCTAGACAGCCACACTGTTTGGGGATAAGTACTGTACTATTCTATATACAATAGACAGCCACACTGTTTGGGGATAAGTACTGTACTATTCTACATACACTAGACAGCCACACTGTTTGGGGATAAGTACTGTACTATACTGTATACTTTTAACTCAAACAGATGTAAAAGGAACCTACTCTTCAAGACTAAGTAGGTTTTGTGATAGTATGTGTATCTTATAGTGTTCCCAAGAATTGCTGACAACCTACATAACTCACTCAAAATAGGAGAGAAACCTAATCTATTAACCTTTTACAAAAACATGTGTCAATTAATGGCACTCCTCTACATTCTTCTGAGTATTATCAGTGTTCTTTAAGGCTGCAGTCTGTACAACCTAATAACAGTAAATATGTAAGAATGAGGAGCATCTATAGGTCAGTTATTCATTCTGTATCAGCCTAACTAATATTACGATATAACAGTGGGAATCACAAATATAATTATTTTTATCAACTACTCAGCTACCGGTGGTCTCACAGGAGTCCGTCCCCTCCATGTGTCCTCTGAAAACACATCCACTGTGTTGTAGTTGGATTTGCAGCGTTTCTGAGGTTGCATGCTTTTCAGAAATGTAGCGCACGTGTTTTCATTTTGATAAATTTGCTTTGAGTGATTACAGCACTTTTTTATTTGCAGTGCGGTGGGTCTTTAAGGTCACCAAAGAAAAGTTGAGGTCCAAGTGAACACTTTCAGCGAACTGCCCGATCACTGTATAACAAACGACGGTTATCAGTCAGTGTCAACCATGTGTGATTCGTGCATTTAATTGTTAAATTTGTGCATTTAATCTGTCTGAAACTAACCAATAAACAATCATGAAATCACTAAAGATTAACCCTTCACATCAGAAACATTTCCTTCCTTGATCAATCCACATATAGCCAGAAAACTAGGTGAAATATTGTTCAACAAGACTACAGCTGCTGAAGTTGCAGCGATTTTGGAAAGTAGTGACAACGGTAACAGAACTTTAGAGCCCCAGGGGTTTGATTCCTTTGATGAAGAAGAGTAGGAAAATAAAAGATTGATGGCTAAATTCTGTGAACCAAACACTTATTTCAAACACATTCACATGAGTAAAGCTATGTTATCACATGGAATATGATAGACATCTAAAACTGGACCTCATATTTTCAGCATTATGACCATATTATTTCTTTTGCAATGCTTTAGGTCAAATGATACCTCATTAGGAAGAGATTGGTCTGAACATTTTGATATGAGACATATGGGTATCATGCTACAAGTAAGAACCTTTAAAGTGAATTTTAGAAAATATGAAAAACAGAAAAAAAGCTTTTAGACTTCAGAGGGTTAACCACTGAGTGACCACTGCCCCACATACAACTATTGGACTCTGGAGCAGTGGAAATGTGTTCTCTGCCAGGAGAACACCACCTACTGGAATGCATCATGTCAGTTTAGTTGAGGATGGATAATAAGCTTGGGCTGTTTTTTGAGGTTTGGGCTCCTTAGTGCCAGTGAAGGGTAATATTAATGCTATAGCATTCATTGTAAATAATCATATGCTTCGTACTTTTTAGAAAAAGTGTGTGGAAGGCCAACATGACTATGTTCCGGTGCACAAAAAGAGATCCATAAAGACAAGTGTTGAGGAACTCCAGTGGCCTGAACACCTGAAAACTGGAACATCAGTTGGGAGCCAGGCCATAGCCAAGCACATGACCTCACAAGTGCTCTGTTGAGTGGTCACAAATTCCTACAGTCACACTCCTGGAAGTCACAAAGCTTCTCAGAAGAGCTGAGGCTGTCATAGCTGCAAAGGAGGGCTCACTCACCGTTAGCCTCAGTGGTTTTGGAATGGAATGTCCAGCAAACTCAGGTGTGATGGTATAGTGTCCACGTCCCACATTCACATGCCCACATAGTATAACTGGACATAAGGGCCAGCGCTGAAACCTGCAATAGCTTGCCTGAGACGAATGGAAGTCATTTTTGCATTATGATGTGCTGCTTTGTAGTGAGCTGGTTTGTAGCAGGCATCTCAGCCAGACGTGCTGATTAAGGCTACCCATCTCACCTTGGTTTGTTCAATGTAAACTGAGCATAACTCACTTTGCATCACATTTACATTTACGGCATTAAGCAGACGCTCTTATCCAGAGCAACTTACAAAAGTGCTTTGTCATTTACTCATAGAATAAATCCAAGTACAGTATAGTAGATTAGAATTAAACATACCAATGAGCTAGAATACACGGATGAATGCTGATACCTAGAAGTGCAAAATACATAAGGTCTATCTTAAACAATGATAAGTGCTATAAACAATAAGTGCTAGACTTTGCTATACAACATAAACAGTGCCCTACAATAAGTACTAAATTAGTCAGTCAATAAGGGAGCAGTGTCAGTTGTTCTTTAAATATTCTGCAAATAGATGGGTCTTCAGTCTGCGTTTGAAGACTGCAAGGGACTCTGCTGTCTGGACAGCAAGCAGGAGTTCATTCCACCATCTTGGAGCCAGGACAGAAAATAGTCTCGATGTTTGTCGTCCATGAGATCTGAAGCAAGGTATTTCAAGCCGAGCCGTACTTGAGGTTCGAAGTACTCGAGGTACAGATCGGGCTTTGACCATTGACCTCATGTATGAAGGGGCTGGTCCATTTTTGGATTTGTAGGCAAGCATCAAAGTTTTAAATCTGATGCGTGCAGCTACAGGGAGCCAATGAAGGGAGCGCAGCAGTGGAGTAACGTGTGAACTTCGGAAGAGTGAAGACCAGTCGTGCTGCTGCATTCTGGACAAGTTGTAGAGGTTTGATGGCTCTTAGAGGAAGACCAGCAAGTAGTGAGTTGCAGTAGTCTAGCTTTGAAATGACAAGAGACTGCACAAGCACCTGGGTAGCTTCCTGCGAAAGAAAGGGTTGAATCCTTCGTATGTTACAAAGGATGAATCTGCAAGACCAGGTTAGATTAGAAACATGAGTTGAGAACAACAACTGGTTGGACAAAGTTACGCCCAGGCTACGGGCAGCTTTGGATGGTGATACCAGGGAGTTCTCAAAGGAAACAGTGAGGTCAGGGTAAGGGTTGGGAGTACCTGGGATGAACAGAAGCTCAGTTTTACTGGGGTTGAGCTTCAAGTGGTGGGCTGTCATCCATGACGCAATGTCAGTCAAGCATGCCGAGATACATCTGAAGACCTACGTGTCAGAGTGTGGAAAAGAAAGAAATAATTGAGTGTCATCGGCATAGCAGTGGTAGGAGAAACCATGAGAAGATATTACATCACCAAGAGAATGAGTATACAAAGTGAAGAGAAGGGGACCCAATACTGAGCCTTGTGGAACACCAGTGGAGAGTCTACATGGTTTGGATGTGGATCCTCTCCATGTCACCTGATAGGACCGTCCATCCAGATAGGACTGAAACCATCTCCAAGCAGAGCCAGTCACACCAAGCCTGGAAAGAACAGAGAGAAGAATGTTGTGGTTCACTGTGTCAAAGGCTGCTGAAAGGTCTAGAAGAATCAAAACAGATGACTGTTTGGCAGCTTTAGTGGCATAAAGGTCCTCAGTCACCACTATGAGGGCCAGTTTGTAGCCAGACTGATTGGGATCATGCAGCTGGTTCTGGGTGAGAAAAAGAGACGAGGGCTTTTGAGAGGAAAGAGAGAAGTGATACCGGTCTGTAGTTGGTAATGCTGGAGCTGTCAAGTGTGGCCTTCTTGAGGATTGGTACCACCCTGGCAGTTTTGAATGCAGTAGGCACGTATCCAGAAGATAAGGAGTTGTTGATGATGACAGATGAAAGGAAGCAGATCTCTTGCGATTGTCTGGAACAGAGCAGAAGGAATTGGATCATCTGTGGAGAGAGGAGAAAAAGAAGTCAGATAGATAGATGTTGGGGAATGCACATTGGTTGGAGGGGTGCGAACAGAAGAAAAGGACTGACAGATTGCTGCAATGAAGCAGGTTGCAAAGAAGGTTATAAAATCCTCCGGAGTAAGAGATGAGGAAGGAGGGGGAGGGTGAGGATTAAGGAGAGAAAAAAATAGAGAAGAGCTTGCGTGGATCAGCTGATGATTAGAATTTCTCTCTGTAGTAGCATGACTTTGCAGATGTTACTTCCAGTGAGGACTTGGAAAGGAGAGACTTGTATGAGCTAAGGTCTGAATCTAGGCGAGATTTCCTCCACCGCCTCTCTGCAGTCCTTAGTTCTCTCCTGTGGCAGCCAAGTGTTTCTATTAGCCAGGGGGCAGGTGGGGAGGACTTAGCGGGTCTAGAGGAGAGAGGGCACAGAAGATTCATTGATGAGAGTGTAGAAATTAAAGTATTTGTAACTGTATCCAAAGAGAGAGAGGATAGAGAGTCAGGGTGAGGAAGGGTGGACAAAATAGTAGAAGTAAGGGAAGATGGAGTTATGGAATGCAGATTGCGACGGAGGAAGGCGGAACATGTTGGAGAGGACTGGATGGAAAGAGAAGGAAAGGAGAGAGAGAAGGATAGAAAGTGATGTTTCCGAGAGGTGGAGGGGGTGACTGCGATGTCCGATGTTGTGGTGGTACAGGTGAAGATCAGGTCCAGAACATTGCCCGCTTTGTGAGTCAGAGGAGAGTGGTTGAGGGTGAGGTCAAATGCTGTCAACAGCGGAAGGATGCAGGAGGAATGCAGCTTGTCTGATGGAAGGTTGAAGTCACCAAGGAGAATGAGTGAGGACAAATGAGATCTAACCAAAAACACATAGGAGCGAGACGCTATGACAAACGGGATCTTACCAGAAACACAATGACCGACAAACAAGAGACGCAGAAACAAAGTTTAAATAGAACTACAACTAGGGAGAAACTCAGAACAGCTGGAGACAAAGGGGAGGAGACATGGAAACATGGAGACTGACAAAAACCCGGAAGTGACTAGGTTGCCTGGGAAACAGGGAACGCTCTGGTCTGCGGATGTGACAACGGTCAAATAATATGTGCTTAATTCAATACCAGTTTTATGTTTCCTGAAATGTTCTGGGTTGGACCCTCTCATCCCAGCTCAACATATAAATGCTATGTAGCAGGTTTACCTTTTAATAATTTTTGTTTGATGGGAATTAATAAATCACCAGTGTTTCCTGTTTATGATGCGCCGAATTTGTATGATATAGAGGATGGTCAAAGAGATGTACAGCACGACACCACCGTCGCCGGCTCAGGAAATAGACATTCTCTTTCCCCTCATGTCTTATTCATGGCTGTGTTATCACAGCCTTTTTTTAACTGAAGTTGTTATTGCCACCAACCTTCCTTTGACCCTGTGCACTTATCGACCCTTTACCTTTCATCAATCTCTCCTCTTATCATTCTGTTTGGTTTTTCTTGTCTTCCACTTGCACAGAGCTAAATATACGAACGCAAACATTCCCCGTTGTCTCCGGAGCACTCAGCTCACATTAGCCACTTCGCCCTAAATGTGATGCGTAAAAGATCCTAGATGGGTGTATAACGGGACTATCAGCGAGGCAGCCATAAAGATAGCAGGGTTTGGAGCTCATACGAGAACACTGGGAGGAAGTGGGAGAGGGTGGTAATATTAGTTCTGCTACTTGAAGTGCCAGCTTTATGTTAAAACAAGTGGCTGATGACATGCTTCTAGAACCTTCTGTGATGTCCTTTTTGGTTGCATTCGGTCTTATTATTTAATTTTTCTGTTTACCTGAATTTCTTGGCTGTGTGTTTGGGAATGATGACATGTGTGTCATAGTTTTCATCACTCACCTCTTTGCTCTGCTCGTGTTTTTCATTATAGATCAATTGAACTGCATGCAACCTTATGTTTGACTTCATTTTATTCATCCCCAAGTTGCCATGCAACCACAACCATCTCCCTAATGAAAATCATTATTCAAGCATGTCAAATTCAACTCCTATAGGGTAACGGAATGTGGTGCGCTCCAGCATAGCAGGTACAGCTCACAAATGCTATTTGTGCTAGTACACAAAGGAGTCAGAAGACTGCAAAATGCTGCAATGCTGTAGATCAGTATGTGTTTTCAAGAAATGTATGAGACATGTATGTCCTTATCGAGCACTTTCTATTCCTCCAAAAGAGAACTGATTCCTCTGGGTCAGGCCTTTACTCCCTATCACCTGTACGGCTACAAAAGCTGAAACCATATTGATTACACAAACCCTGTTGTTTTACTATAACAAGCAGTTATAGTAACTACTTTCAGTTTAGCTCTGTCTTAGCAAGGTGATTTCAAGAGGAACCCATCCAACTGTGGTCTATGTCTTGTCTCGGGACTTAACTATGTTTGCTTACCAAACAGCTATTAACAGACGTCTGCTATGCCTCCCTCTCCAAGCCTCGGCAGTCGTCTTTTAGGAGGGACATTATCCCAGGCCCACTGTTTGTGGAGTTTAGCGTAGCATAATCGTTTGTGTGGCTCTTATCATCCAGTGGCAGTAGCAGCAGTTGTCTGAAGTGGAGCAGTGGACTGAAAAGGACATCAAGGCGATTGTGGCCAGGAAAGAATGATTGGTTTCGGGAAAGGGACTTAAAGGAAGATGAAGATGGTTGAAATAACTCATCATGTATCATACATAACTCTATCAAACATATTGAGCAATCACAATGATAGTAATGTTACGCATATCATATATCCAGCAGTCACAATGATTGCAATGTCCGAGCGGATATGTAGCTTTGAATTTGGAAGCCTACATTTATGGCTAATCATTCTTGAGCTACATAATATCGCTTCTGTGACTCATCTATGTAATATCTCTTCTGTGGGTCATCTATATAATGTCTCTTCTGTGGCTCATCTACATAATATTTGTTCTGTAGCTCATAAATAGAGGTTTCTGTTTACATTTCATACTGCTTCAGGCTTTTTCTGCCTTCATGTTTTGCGGTAGGAAAAATTAAGTTTAATTGACTTTGCAGAGACAGTCACACACCACCCACATTTTTGGAAATATTTTGTTTATTAGAGACATACTACATAGGTACATTTGAAGACTCCATGCCTTATTTGGTTTCTGACCACACAACTGCTGGATGTTTAGGATTGGCTGACCACTTTCAAAAAGTGGTTTCTATGTCTTTCTCAGACCATCTTATCATGCCAGCAGGATATCTGATGACTGGCAGGGCATAGGAGTTGATAGCTCAGCTCTTGCTGATATCCTGTCATCAGATATCCTGCTTAGAGATTGCTTTGACAAAAAGTGAAACAATTTTCCTCTTGCACAGCCGGTTAATCTGCATATTGGAACTATTCCTGCAGTTATACGTTGGAACACAGAACACAAAAAAGGAAACAGAATAAAAATGTGCTAACATTTGTTACAACACACACACACACACACGAGAAAAAGAGGTGGTGACCCAAAAGACTACAGCAGCCTGTCTACAATACCTCATTTGTACATTACGTTTGATCGTGTAGGCTCCTGTAGTCTTTTGGGTCGTCTTCTCATTTTCTCTTTTGTTGTCTTTTGGATCCATACATTTTAGTGACAAGAGATCATTTACCAGCATATTTAACACATCGCTTGTATGTATGCCAACCCACAATATACAAATGTCTTTGTGTAAAAACGTTTACTAATCAGCTTAACAGATGAATGGCACTGACTGTTCTTTGGAGCAAATTAGTGTGTAGAAGTGCTATAATGGGTTAATGTTACTGTTAAAGACAGAACTGGTAAGACCCTAGCGGAAAAAAAGAAAATCTTATTTTTCTTTTCATGTATTAGAAAGACCTAATGTAGCGAGACAGCTTGTGAAATGTGTGCAAAGACAATACTGTTTTCAGATACCTTATGCTCTTTATAATAACTTTTCGAGAGCAGCAATATAAAATATTCCTGTGAGTGCTGGCTGGAGAGCTGATGGTTTACCCTTACATTTCACAGCACAATCTTAATATTCACATAATATTCGAACTTAATATTCTCTTCAAATTAAAGTGCATATTCACACACTTTTGTTATGGGCTGTAACGTTGAGCGATAAGGAAGCGGACACGTGCGGAGAGGAGCGAGATTTATTATGGGCAAATCCGAATCAGAGTCGTTATCGTAGTCCACGGTCATACGGACACAGAGAGCACGGGGATACATGATTAAACAAAATAAACACACACGAAGGCAAACGGGGAAGCAGGCTATAACTAAGGCTAGGGAAAACTCAGGGCTAAGAAACACCAAGGCACGGAGTACAAACCTAAACACTATGATTCAAAATAAACATACAACCAAACATCATAAACTCAATGAAGCCTAACAATGAACAGCAAAAACACAGGGCTCAAGACAGGATTTAAATACAAGAACCGAAGGTAAAAACGAGGGACAGGAGCAAGCAATCAAACGAGGTGAGGAGAAAACGAAACTGAAGCATGGAACCAAAACACACAAGATAGGGAAACCAGGGACTAATCATGACATTGGCATATTACTACTTTGAAAATAAAATTATTTTAGCAGCTTGATTTAAATATTGCATATATGCTGCTGCTTGATATTTATTTATTTTAAAATCAGTGGCAACTTTACAAAGTTGGGAATTTGTTAAAAACAGTCGTATAATTCAAAAGCGCATCTTGCACTGCAGGAAAACATATACTTATGATTAATAACTTCAAAGCTGATGAAGAACTAGACCACCTTAGATGTGTGTGCAGATATAAGCCTAAATTGGTTCTAAATAAGGTACACTGTTAAAATATAATTAAGTATTAACTACAACAGATATCATCAAAGTCAAAGCAATAAGAGGTAAAGTGAACTAATTACATATTTGTATAGATGCTTAAAATGGATACAATAAAAATGCTTAAGACTGATTTATTTTCATAATTTAAAAGAGTCAGTACAGATCAGTATGATTCCATTCAAATTTCCACTGATAAGAATACATTTTTGCCAATGTGATCTGGCTTGTTTCAAAAACTATAGCTGTAATTTAAATTTCTGAAAAATGTAATATTCAAATTAACTACAACACTTTGATTAAACACCAAATTAACAGAAAATTCCCATTATCACAAAACCAAGTGTTTCAAATGATTAAATCAGAAACGCATGCTAATGGAAGCTGTGTCATGGAAGTCCAGAGATCGTCGCCTTCTTCTGTTGTCGCTGCCTTCTTCTTCAGAGTCTTCATCGCATGGCTGTGATGGAGGGAATTAAACAGAGTAGTTAAGGCATGGAGGAAGAGCAAGAGGAATATTTAGGTGTTCATTATCCTACTTCAGCTGTTCATCCCTAATCGACTGCATAGATCACTGGAACACAACAGTTTGTCTTTATGAACTGGTCTACTCCAGGATTAGCCAGTGCCTAGCAGAGAACTCACCAGGAGACAGTTCCCATTTTCCAGAAGGCACAAATGAACCTGGCAGTGCAAGAAGATGTTAGGAGACCTTGAGGTGAAAGTGAACATCCTGAAGGAGAAGTAGCTAGATGTGGCGACACCATTCTGCAGGACCTGCACAGTGCCGTCCTCTGGGTTGGGACACCTGGAAAGAGAAGGAAGAAGAATTAGAGGCTGATGAAGATGAGATGAAGAAAGGAAACAGAAGACAGAAGTGCAGGTAGTTCGGAGTGAGTGAAGTTAGCATTATGGTATAATTTCCCAGGTTCAGTTTATGTTTGATTTCAAAGAAGACAGAGTGATGTAACATGGACCAATTATAAGAGAGCATATGCTATCAATTTGTAACTTGTATGGTTTGGTATTAATGTCTTAGTCTTAGGCATACAACTACACATCTTTCGCTTACTCATTAATGATCAGATTCCAGTAGATGTTGTAGTTCATGTCAGCTACAGGAGTGGCCCAGCATCTGTCCAGCACAATGGAGATCTGTCTGTTGTCAACTCCAACCACCTCCACACCCACAAAGATCTGCTGATTCACCTCAATAACAACTTCACCAGAGTACGGGGTGCTGAATGAAGCATCAGGATAGGGGACCATGTGGATCTGGTATGTGCCATCAGTAGGCAAGTACCGATATACCACACTTTGGGGTGGGGGAAACAGGATGAGATAAGGATGAGATAACACAGGACAGTCAAAAGAAAAATAAATCTATCGGCTCATGTGAAGATGGGTGCAGGTGCTATACATAGTCCTACCTTGGATCGGCTTGGATCATCATGGGCATTGAGATGCTCTGGATGAGCGGGTACACGCAGGAAATGTCAATGCCAAGCCACCCATCATGACTGATTACAGACTGGTCCCCCTCTCCCATGAGCGATTGAACCATGTTCTCATAAATGAAGTGTGTCTCATTATTCTAGGAGACAGATTCATATTTAGACCATAATAATTACATATGTATTAGCATTAAAATGAGGATACTGTAATACTTTGATTAAAAATGTACAAATAAAATTAAAAATGTACAAATGTAGAAACATTGGTGGGGAAATAATATATTTCATTCAAAAAAGCTTGCACTGTTCCCTACCCAAAGATATGTGCCACAATTGTGTCCATCGTTGTCAAAGTGGAACACCAACCTATCTCCATCCACCACTCCTTTGCAGCTGTAATCATTGAGGTGGAGGAACTGTGCAGGATATCCAGCTTCAAACAGCTGACATCGGGAGAAAGATGCTGTCCCAGAACTGCCTGAACATGTCTTAATGGCATCTGAGAAGAATGGAGAATAGAGTCAGAGACTCTGGTTACTGTTAGTACTTCCTGCTACTACTGAATAAACAGACAAAAATTCCATATCACCATCTTTGTTTCTCCCAAGGCTGCTAGTTCATCAAATAAAATAGAATAACAATACAGAAGGTAAAAAATGTATTGCATTCAAGTTTCAAATACACAGAATTCAGGATACAGCATTTCCTTGCTGTTATGTCTCTAAAGTGGTCATGATATATTGAAATAGTGGGTATGTTATGAATATTTAATCAGTGGGAATACAGGAGATTTCCCAGATGTTGGTTGGCATTTTCTCTTACAAATGTGAATGATCAGATAAAAGTCTTGTCTATCATTAATCCAAAAATTGCATGACAATCTGATCTTTTTGGTCAATATTTGACACCTTTGGTCACAATTGGGAGGACAGTTGTCTGATCCAAGTCCCCTCCTCCTTCTCTCCAGCATTCAGTGTCACCAGTCTACTAATCACTGGCCCCGCCTCTTCTTACACCTGTTCACAACTAGCTGATGTTTTTAACCCCATCACTCTGAGGCTCACCAGCTGGCTTTCCATCCTAACATTTCACAGATATTAGGTGCATTTACGAATGTTCGCAGTAAAAAAAATGCTAATTAAGTCATGTTTGCATCCACTATGGTTATTTGAAGAAACTTTAAGGTGATGTAGGCTACCATGATTAGGCATTTATCAAACATCATTTATATACTAATATGAAGCACAGGCTACATATGCAATAAACGTATCTGAATAAATAAAATAACAGAGAGGGACCTCTTGGATGATGTTGCTGTCTTGCTAATGACAGAAAATTGTAAATCAGTTTAATTACCATAATCAAAATAATGACAATCTTCCTGTTGAGATCATCTTTATCTGTATCTGGTACATTTTCATGTTCAATATTTAAATTAAATCCTACAGAACAAATTCTGGGAACTGGAAAAGAAAGTAATAATTTGAAAGGTGTACCAAAAGTATCAGGGTTGGGCCATGCATTGTCTTCTGCACAGTTACAGCCATAAATTCCAGTTTTCTCCACACAAACCTCATCCTCAGTACACTGCACAGCGGCACAGCTGTCTAAAGAAAGAGAAAGAATGAGGAAGGAGAGAGAGATTAGACAAAGGGAAAGAAAAAGGGAGAATACAGTCCCTAGCTGATTCTTTGCAAATAATATTTGTTGGGTTGTCAATGCTAAAACAGCCAAACAGCCTTTTTCAGCTTCAGTGGCTTTGTCAAGCCAAAATAAAGTTTGTTCATCAACTTTGCCCTTCTAATTTCATTATCATTAAAAGAAATTGATGTAATTAAGCAGATTTTTTTTCCATGACTGCATAATACTGTTCCCTTATCAATGATGCTCCTGCAGAGACACCACAACCCACTGCTAGAAACACAGAGGGACCTTCAAGATGTGGCTCACTAGATGTTCTGAATGCTATCTGAATGCTATTTCTTTGCATACGAGTTTAACATGTAATCAGGTTAGTTAACCCCCATATGAAGAACTGTAATCAAGTAGATTATTTATGTTCTCATTGGGCTCTGTGCTGCCTTGCAGTGCTTTCCTGAACCTCTCAGATCCTCTAGCCCTTATGTGTTGGAGATGCTTCCAACCACATCTTTACCCCCCATTCTTAGGAAGGAGGCCTTTCTGTGTCGCATCCTCTAAACTAACATGCTTGTTGTGTCTGCAGTGGTTCTCTAATCATATCCCTCAAAACCTACATTACTTGCCTCTAATAAATTACAAAAAACATATCAAGTAGGAACTTTGATCATAAAGAAAGAAACAAGAAAATGTATTCACCATAAAATCCAACTTCAAAAGCCCAGCGGCCAGGAAATCCAACATTACTTATTAAAGGCAGGTCACTGGAGTTTTGTACTGGAAGGCTGCTAAAGTTGAAGTTGTTGAATGCAAGGCCAGCCTACAAAGATAATATTTCAACTAGAAGAAATTCCTGACTCATGACAAATATACAGTGTGAATCTAATGTTCCCAACACTTATATGGCTTATATGGCTTCTCACCACCCAGATATTTTGAACAGATGGAATGTCTCCATAGTTCATCAGGACATACGCGCGTCCATCGTCATCAGCAGTCAAGACCACTTGGAATGATGCATCCTTAAGCAGCAGAAAAGGGTTTTAAATTGTACACTTTGGGAGCAGTGACTGAATTATCAGAACAGACTCTTACCACTGGTGCAAGCTCAAGTGGCGTCTGTAGCCATGTGGCAACAAACACCCAGACAGCTTCTTCAAAGTCAGTATCTGGGAATGCCTGCTTAACAGCATCTGTAGCTACTGCTAGTAGAGGACCCTCTTTTGCTTGCTCATAGAAAATACGTCCCCCCTCATCATTTTCAATGTCAGACCAGAATGGAGCAATCATGTCCTGGTTTATGTTTGAAATAGGGTAGAATTCCCAAGGAGGTTCGAAGAATGACACAAAGCCATTCATGTCCAGCTAAAAGAAAGGATTAGAATGATTAGAAAACACAGAAATGTTTGGAAGGCTCAGGGAAACGCCGGAACCACCATAGAGAGCACAACATGGTAACAGAATACATCTTTGAATGGTATGTTTCAGTACTTACATACAGTGTTGTGTAATATGTTCCATTGTACAAAAATGGAAATTCAAGATCAACTGGTACAAACGATCCATCATAAAGGAAAGGATTTACATGAGCTTCGGGTCCAATAGGGAAAAAAATCACTGGAAGAAAAAACATGTTAAGACTTATATTTATTTTTTGCTTAAGCTCTTTGAATTAAAGAAGAAGTATTAAGCAAAGTCGCAGAAAATCACATTCCATTCATGTACAGAAGTTTGAATAGTAGTATTTTGGATATCATAGATGTTTGAATATACTGTATGCCACTGATCTATAGGGCTCAACAGCATAGTTATAAAGGTGACATCATATCAAAATATTACATTATCAAACACAAAAAATGCCCAGTTTACAAGATGGTAAAAATGACAGACATGTAATTACAGTTTTGTTTCACATTTTGTAGAAATGGTAACTCTCTAACAAACAAGCTAAAAAGTTCAAATGCGAGGAAAAGAATATTGCTGATTCAAAGCAGTGCATCATCCTCCACAAATGGTGCTAAAGACAGGGGACCTCACATCTGTGTCTCTGACCTTTACTGTTATTAATATGGACCTCTCACCTGTCTCTTTCACTTTTATTGATATTAATATGGAGTAATAATATGCCAGGGAGGGGTAAAAGTGACAAACTGTATCTCACCTGTATTCATATTAGTATGTATTTATATTAAATCATTGTATATTTCATCCTTTGATCGTGAATTTCATAATGAACTTTTTGCCTCACTGCTATAGCATTTTAGAGCACTGTTTATATATGCTATGTTTTTATTTATCCTTAATCTTTTCATTTCAATAGTTTCATTTATACTTTTACTAATATCATTTACCCACTGCATCAGGGTTGAATTTGTGTCATTTTTCCTCATGCACAATATGCATTTACAGAACATATGACAGTGTAACTCAATGTTTCATGCAAAATTTGATTTGAAAAATGGACACAACCTTGATATTTAAATACGGAGTAATAACTGCTAATGCTACTATTGGGTAAAATGTTTATTTTAATAATTACACCAAATTCAACTTTTTAAACACTGCTGCCTCTGTGCATTCATCTAGAAAATCCAAAAAATCATATCTCTGGACCAGCTTTTCATATGGTCATAGAGTGTAGTGTCACATATTGAGAGAGCTGTTCACTGTAGTTCTAACCATTATTATTGAATGTATCATGTCTTCAGTTGCCAATCTAAAATGTAGACAATAAAATACATTTACCATTAGGTCCATTCTGTACGCTGAAAACCCAGAGACCAGGGAAGCCAATATTACTTGTTGTTGACAGGGCACTGGAATCGGATATTGGGAGTTTTATGAAATTGGTGTTGCCATTTTCAGCAAAGCCAGCCTACAAACATGACATTTAAAAAAAGAATTTCCAGATTAATTTCCAATGACAAATATGTGATTTGAATCAAACATAGAAAACACTTACATTTAATAACATAACCTTGACATAAAGTCAGTAGAAATGTATATGAACTTAGTCTTCTCACCAGCCAAAATTCTTCAAGGGAAGGAATGTTTTCATAGAATATCAGGACGTAAGAGTTTCCTTCATCATCAGTGATCAGGGCTACTTGGAATGACACAGACTTAAAGAGAAAGAAGAGGTTTAAAAATGTGCACTTCAAAATTACTGACTAAGTAATAATAAAGAGAGAATCTTACTGCTGCCTCAAGTTCAAGTGGTGTGTTCGACCATGTGGCAATGAAAACCCAGGTGACACTGGCGTGATACTCTCCGAGCACCTGCTCAAGAATGAGTGTAGCTGTTGATGTAACATTACCCTCTGTGTCTTGGAAATACCAAACGTCTCCCCCCTCATCGTTTTCAATGTCGACCCACATTGGAAAAATTCCATCTTGGGCCACGAAAGGAGTAGGGTAAAACTCATCAGGTGGGGAAAAGAATGAGAGAAAGCCATTCATGCTGAGCTGAAAGAGAGATGATGAGAAAATAAAACTCATGAATGCTGTTACCCTACAAAGAGTATGAACTCTCATTCAGTAGATCAGAAATTGCTGCAGCCTGTTCTTTTGGGATGCGCTATAATTCAACACTCTGTCTTATTTTTAGTTGTCCTTACCTCTTAGGAAGAAAATGCTTATTTCTTTTTGTTTTTCTTAATGAAAGCAACATTTAAATGTGTTATTTAAGAGATCAAAGAAATTCTTTTATGCATTGGTCATTACAATGACTTCATAAACTATGTATAATGTAAACAGTTTCAGAATATCTTGTACTGACATCTTTGTATTGGTCAGATTAAAAAAAGAAAGAAATCTTAAAGAACCCTTCCTACTTCTTTTTTGTATGTATCCTGTACCCAAACATCATGGGGTCACTAAATCTACATGGATTTTAAAACACTCTCATTGCCAACAAATAATTTGCCAATCCAAAAATGGAAGAATCTGATTTGAGCCTTTCATTGGTATGATCAGATAAAACTAAATCATAGCTTTGTGCTAACAAACATCAGAGGTCAATATAACAGGAAAGGTTGTGCAGAACACCTTCCACATTGGTATAACTGGAACCTTGAGAATAACTGGAATCTTGTTAAGATGCATAGTGTCAATACAAAGAACATTGTCAAGCTGTTGTGACATGTTTAGGCATCTACATGTGGGTCATTATTAGATATTCTATGAGGACCATGATCTGAAGCCCTGCACCAGACCAAAATGATGATGGTATTAATGCGAAGATGGCTCACTGATCAAACCCCAAATATTAAAGAGCATCATTATGTGATCTGTCTACTTACGTAAAGTTGTGAGTAATTCCTTCCAGCATACACAAATGTTTGCTCAAGTTCAATTGGTACAGATGCTCCATCATAAGGAAAAGGATTTTCTACAAAAATAGGTCCTGAAAGAAAATAAAAATGGTAACAACGGTTAAAATTTCTACTTATTCTTTTTGCACCACTATTAATAACACTAAAATTCAGAGTGCCAACCACAAGTAGGCTAGACAAAATTTGGATTCTGCCAGGTTACTCAAGCTCTTTGGATAAAAGATGAATATGATTACATGAATTCTCAAAATTCCCATAATTGGCTTCATCATTAATCAAAAGTCAGAATCTTTATCTCAACTCAACACAGACTTTAAATACATTTTTTTCTTTTCAAAAACAATGTTTTTTGTTTTTTGTCATTAATCAAATATTTTAAATGTCCATGTCCCATCCCACATTACGTCAAAACTGGTCATTTGTTCTCATACAGTTTGTGCACCATTTATCAAAAATAAAGGTTTATATATATATATATATATATATATATATATATATATATATATATATATATATATATATATATATATATATATATATATATATATATAGTGAACCGTAATAATATAATTTTACTATTAGTGAAACCATGAATTCAGTAATGAAAAAATTATGCAGTCTTACCTATTTTTTGTGCTTTTGCCACTCCACCTAATATAAGAGAGAGAACCAATTAATGATGAACTAATTACTTATTTCCTTATTATTACCTCTGTATATATCTTAAAGCCACTGGGTTATTCAAGAGGAAAATGTTTGTGCACAGTGGTGCTGGAGAGAATTGTGTATATGTATTTGTTCAGTGGCTGGAATGCATTTGACATGGTCATACAAATGGTCTTTCCAATATCTCAATACTTGCTCTCTATTTACACACTTTAATTAAACAACCTGTTAAGCACATGTATTGTTGTACTTCTAAATACAACCAGTAAGTGGCAGTACTGTCTTTGTAATGTATACTGATAAAAGCACTGAAACGTGCCATTCTATGTTTGAAAAGGTGCTCACAGGACTGGTAATGTGTGGCTTAGAGTCTAATGATCACCAACCCTGTTAACCAGTCTACTGATCACCAGACCCGTTAACCAGTCTACTGATCACCAAACCTGTTAACCAGTCTGCTGGTCACCAGGACCGTTTGGGTAATGGAAGGTAAAATGCATTAATCTGAAAGTGGCAATACAACCGCAATGATACTGGATGTCAGGACTGATTAGAATAAATGCAAATGCAATAATCATGCATGGTATTTTATAATCCGTATTCTGCTTTATTATCTGTATTCTACTTCAGTGTTGATATTTCCTCCAGTCTTTGGTGTTGAATGTAGATGTTCCAATTATTCAGTACTGTAAAACATGGCACCTTTTCCCTCTTGGCTACAGCCATGTGAAGAGCCGTGAAGTGTGGTGTGATCTGGCCTCAAGAATCATGAATACACAACATGGATTTATAATGTACTGAGCTAAACCAGCTATAACCTAGTCAATTTACACAAATTGCATTGTGTATTTAAAGTGAAATAAATCTTTTCTAAGTCAATCTAGCATACATTTACCTGATGCTTTTATCCAAAGCAACTTACAATTATGACTCCAGCATTGAGGGTTAAGGGTCTACTTTAGGGCCCTAACAGTAGCAACATGGTAGCAGTGGGGCTTGAACCAGCAACCTTCTGATTATAGGTCAAGCACCTTAACCACTGAAGCACAGCTATTTAGAGGAGTGGTGGCCAGATGGCTATCACAAGATTATTTCAGTAAATTATTAGAAACGGCCTCATCAAAATAAAAGTTGTGATACACCTCATAAACTGATTACAGTGTGCTGTTTTTGCTGTTCTGTGGCACCACTACAAAATGTTTCTAGTTTTGTAGTGTAATGTCATCTCAGAATGTCTAAAAATTAATTCACACTGAAATACTATTTACCCTGTAAATAAAGGTGCTTTATAAATTAACAGAATTAGAAACTAGATAGTCTAGTAAAAATAGAATTATTGAAGGTTTTAAATAAATTAAAAAGTTGAACACAACATCAGTAAGCAAAATTGTTAGTTTCAACTAAACTTCTTTTAGCACATGAACTTACTGGCAAACAACAGGGCCACCAAACACAGCTGAAGTGCAAACCCCATCGTGTGTCTGAAATCCACAACACAACAAAGTCTCAAAATAAGATTTAAATCAGCCAACTGATGTGAATAATTAATTAAGACTGTAAAATCTACAACAAGGCTGGTAGATAAGCAACACTGAAGATAGCAACTGTTTTTCTTAATTTTTTTCAAAGAAATCACCCAGGATCATACACACTTTACATGAAAAATAAGAGGAAGGTAACTTATTAGTTATATTTTAATGTTCATAAATGTTATAGTCAAGATTAAGGTTAATTAATGTATTCCTCAAGTGTAATCTTAGATTATTTGTATTTATAGCATTTATCTGATTTAGCCGGCATTTAGATTATCACATGATAACCACATCTTAATATAAATTTATACCATAGTAAATGATAATTTTCATAATGTTTGAGGGTTTTTTCCCCATATACAGCAGAAACAGAATATTAACAAAGACACCTCTGCACTCTGTGAGATATCAAAAATTAAATTAAGTAACAAGTTAAAAAATCTCAAAACTTACCAGGGTATATGTTGTGTTTCTGGGTAGAGTGTCCTGATGGGAAGGCCACTACTAGATCTATATATGCACCATGACGTCAAACACATCTGAAATATGCAGTTTTAAACTAGATGAACTTGATAAACTAGGTACATCTGAGGTTAGCTTAGAAATCACAGCCTTCTCACTCACCTACCTCTGTTGTTAGTTTAGACAGAGAGGTTCAACCTGTTTTATTACTTTTTGGTTTTAATAATGTCATTTATGCACATCCACTGTACACACTATTATATGCATACCTTCAAAGCCTAAAACAGTGATCTTTTAGTCTCTTAAGCATTAGGGACACCATCATAAACATAGACAGTGATAGGATACTTCAATAGGATCTACAGGATGTTGTATTAAATAAAACAAGAACAATCTGTCACCAAAGCAGTGAGTGGGCAACCAATGCAGAGGCAGTAACACAGTGAGACTGAAGTTCAACTGCAGCACCTGAGGTAGAATCAGACACAATCACCTTGATCTAATCCAGCAGAGCATTGGTGTGATAAAGGTCACTGAGAGTGGACAGTGTCAAATAAACCTCAAAGCCCCCCCCACACACTGGCCACAGCACTGTATATGAGAGCCATGTTACATGCTGCTCTCTCCTTTGAATTCTCTCTCTCTCTCTCTCTCTCTCTCTCTCTCTCTCTCTCTCTCTATATATATATATATATATATATATATATATATATATATATATATATATATATATATATATATATATATATATATATATATATATATATATATATATGTGTGTGTGTGTGTGTAGTAACAAAGGTCCCCACATATTTTTATTCTGTTTCCTTTTTTGTGTTCTGCATTCCAAAGTAGAACTGCAGGAATACCTCCAATATGCAGATTAACTGGCTGTGCAAGAGGAAAATTGTTGCCCTTTTTGTCAAAGTAATCTCTAAGTTTCTCACTCTGCAGCTTCTGTTTAGGGCCAGATATCTCAAACACACCCATGAAGATGCGGCAGTGAAAGAGGACAGAAAATAGAACCAGAAGCGAGAAATGTTTTTATGGTTGCATCAGTATCCATAATATCAGTAGAAAAATTCCACAAATTGTTTGGATTTGTTATTTTTCCCGTGAAGCCATCATCAAAGCTTTTGTTGCTACATTACCAATCATAAATGAGTGCAGAAATGTTCTTTTAATATTTCAGTCTCAGGCCGGTCCCCTAGCGGGAGGGACACGCGCATTCCAGACAAGGACCGTCTGCCCCACTCGCACCCCCACTCTGCCCCTGTCTTCTGACAGGAGACACCTTCTCCTCATTTCATCCGGTCACCTGTCAACCTATTATATTCCTACAGGTTCAGAGGGACAGGGCTGCGCATTAGCGGACGAGACCACAAGTGCCCGCCGGTGCAACGCTACTCCGGATCAGGAGACTTGATTAAACTTATTTTGTGTTTATTTAGAACACAAAGGAAAGTAAAGAACATATCTGTTCAACTTGACCTCTTGTTTCCTCTATACCACCTACGCCACACCCAGCATGCATTCACCATGTTGCAGATAATACTGTTATTGCCAATAATAATAATAACAATAATAATATCTGTTGTAAAAAAAAGCTCTATATAAATAAATTTGGATTTTTCTTAAATAATAAATTGAATTTTAATAGTGTTCTCAAGGCATTTTACATTCCCTAAGCTATGTACACAACCCTTGGATCATTTCACAGAATTGGCAGGCAAACTGGCCTAACAAGATTCCAGTACCATTCACTACACACCACACCATCAGAGAGATGCTCCATCAGATTTACAATACTGGACTGGCACTTGCATTTTACACAAAGAACATGACTGACTGGCTGTAATTAATACAGAACAATTATTATTATTATTTGCATTTATATAGTGCCTTTCTCATACTCAAGTATGCTTTAGACACACACACACACACACACACACACACACACACATATATATATATAGGACAATTTAGAGTATCCAATATTGCTTTGGGAGAATGTTGACTGTGCAAAATATAATAACTGTGAGGTTTAGTAGGGAGTGGCTGCCCAATAACAGTAATTGTGGAACTGCATGACAACTGCAACAACAGGGATTTTTGTGGTTGTTGCATTGTAGAGTATTTGACGGTTGTATGTTGTGAGACTATGCAGTTGTTGTTAAGCAATGATTGCAGGACTATAAACAATTAGAGAGGAGTTTTTTGAAGATTGCAGATTATGAAATGTTAGCATTTGGAACTCAAAAGGCTCAAGCTATGGAATGTGTATATTTAAACACCTGTTTAAATTTTATATATATAGAGAGAGAGGAAAGTGGACAGCGCAAATGAACCAGATGCAAATGGATGGAATCCATCCTGCATGATGCTAAAGAACCCCCAGAAATGAGAATGGGGCAGTTCCATCCAACTACTGGCTGATATCCTGCCTCTGCACAACATAGAAGCTCATGTCAGGCATCATTGTCGCTAAGATGAGTAGGCACATGGCTCAAAACATGAGCATGGCCCAGAAAGGCATTGGTAAGTACACCAGGGGAGCCAAGTACCAGCAACTGATGGATAAAACAGTGACTCGTACTGTAAGACCAGACACACCAACCTGTGTATTGCCTGGACTGGCTACAAGAAATCTTAGACGTCAATGCCCTACACATGGATTCTGGAACGCTTCAGGCTGTAACATCAGCCTTCATCAAGAACTCAATGGGGCTGTGGAAGACAAACGTAGAGGCCAACTTTAATCTAATAAAACAAGTCACCATCAAATGTGGGATTTACCAAGGAGATGCCCTGTCCCCGTTGCTGTTCTGCACAGGCCTGAACTGCCTCGGTGAGATCATCACCAAGAGTGGCTACAGACACAAGCTATGGAATGACGTGACCACCAGCCATATAGATGACATCAAGCTGTCAGAAGTAAACAAGACATTGACTCACTAATCCATCTCACTAGGATATACATGAATATATATAGAAACCACTGACATAAAGACAAGGAAACTCCTCAGTGCACAGTGAGTTTCATTCCAAATCCAGCACTCTACACTAAGTGGATGGCCTCAAGTAATTAAGTGTTTAGTGAGTACCTCAGACAGCAGAAACCTGAGGAGGATGGAAATGAGGAGGAACATGGACCACTGTGGGAGGAAAAACACCTGCACGGTATGTATCACCAGCAAATGGTGGAAGTGGCTGATATGGAGAAGTCCTACCAATGGCTGGAAAGGACTAGATTGAAAGACAGCATGAAAGCACTAATCATGGCAGCTCGGAATACAAGATCAATAGAGGCTGGGATCTACCACACCAGGCAGGACTCCAGAAGCAGCAAAAATGCCCCTGATACCATCCAGCACATAACAGCAGGATGCAAACTGCTGACAGGCAGGGCTTACATGGATTGTTATAACCAAGAGGCTTGCATAGTATACATCTGTATCCGAGTTCATTCCTGTATGTGTGCGTGTGTGTAAATGTCAACTCACCTGCCTTTCAGCATTACTGAAAGCATTTTTTCTTTGTCTAATGTTCCAGAGCTTCTAGACAATAAATGCACTGACTAAATGCTGTCAGTCAGTCTTGAATCTTGAATGAACTGACCTTTGATAGCTAACCTGTCAAGTGACCTGTCAACACATGCTCCATAGAGCATTCACAGCTGCTTCTCTTCAACTATGATAATGGAATTCTTCTGCCTTTAACATTTTGCTTTTCCATCATGGCCGCTTCCGTTCTCCTTCAGAGGGAACGAGCTCTAGAGATAGGGGACTCTATTTTTTGACACATGAAATTAGTTAGGCCTTTAGAGACAGTAGTTAGCTGTATACCAGGGGCCAGGGAACTGGACCTTGCAGGTAATCTTAAGGTTTTAGGCAAGCATAGCTTCTCTAAAATAGTTATTCACATAGGAGCTAACAATATATGCCTTTGTCAGTCAGAGATTACAAAAAATAATATTGAAAAGGTGTGTCAATTAGCAAAGGTGACGTCTGATGCTGTAGTATGCTCTGGTTCCATCCCAATGCAGCGTGGCAATATAATGTACAGCCGGTTATCTTTGCTGAACTGTCTAAGTGGTGCTCACAAAACAATGTGGGGTTTATAGATAAATGGAACACATTCAAGGGCAAGCCCGACCTTTTAGGGCAGGATGGTATCCATCTTACTAGGGAGGGTGCTGCTCTCCTTTCCTGTAACATAAGCCATAGTCTTATGACAGACCTAGTTAACCTATGACAATCCAGAACAGAGGCCAGCAGACAAAGAGGCTAAACTAACTGTCTGCTGGTCACTCAAGGTTCATCCTGTTGACACTGTGTCTGTTCCCTAGGCTAAGCAGAAATACAGAAAACAAAGAAAAATATGTCTTAACAACCCAATTAGTATTAAAGTAACTGATTCACAGAACACTGCCTGCATCTTTTATCTAAAGCTGGGTTTACTAGATTCCTAACATCTAAAATGCTCATGATAAATGAAATCCTAACAGATCATAGATTAATGTACTTTGTCTATTAGAAACCTGGATCAAGCCAAATAAGTATATAGCTTTAAACGAAGCATGCCCTTCTGCCTACAGCTATGTATACCGTCCTGGTCTAGCTGGCTGTGGAGGCGGCATTGCGGTTATTGAAACTGACACATTAGGCATAAACCAGAAAGCTGCTTATGATTTTGAGCCCTTTGAAATAATTTTTACTAGCATAAATGACGTAGCCAATGATAAGAATGCCACCCAGCCTCTTCTTCTAATTGGCATCTTCAGGCCACCAGGACTCTACTGTAAGGATGAGCGGTAAGGAGTCAGACACATCTGCGAAGAAGAGCGATTTATTATTTATTAGGGGCAAATCCAGATTCGGAGTCGTTAGGGTAGTCCAGGGTCACAGAGCCAACAAAGAGATTCTGAGAATACATGACAACAAAGAAACAAAAGCACATGAAGGCAAACGGGGGAAGCAGCCTATAACAGAGAGGCTAAGAAATGCGAAGTCTAGGATAACTGTACAGTCAAGGTGGCACACAGTGAAACGTACGCTTCAAACACATTCAGACATCCAAACAACGAACAGCCAAAACACAGGGCATCACACAGGGCTTAAATACACGAACTTAATGAGGCTAGAAACGAGGAACAGGTGTGGAAAACCAAATAAGGGGTGGAGAAAACGAAACTATGGAATGGAACCAAAGCACAAGACAGGGAAACCATGGAACAGGGAAGATAGGAGGGCCTAACTGTGACCCTACTCAGAATTTATTAAGCAATTTGTAGATTTCCTCTCTAATCTAGTCGCTCTAGTAGAAAGAGCCATTATTGTTGGTGATTTCAGTATTCACTTTGATAGTGCCCGAGTCCCTCTGAGATCGGCCTTTAGTTTTATATTAGAAGCAACTGGTTTCACAGAACCCACTCTGGTGGACATACACTTGACTTAGTATTGACATACGGTGTAGACATAGAGTACGTAGTTATTACCCCAGTTGGATGCCATATCAGACCATTCCCTAATTTCATTTGAACTACGTATGAGCCACAATATAGTAACCTTGCCTCGTTATCATTCCAGATGAATAATGCACCTAGATTTATTGTGAATCTCCCAGACTTATCATTTGTGACTAGGATACACTCAAACCCCACGAAACTTGATCCAATGACTGAATGCTTAGAATCAGTATTCCGCTGCACACTTAATGACGTTGCTCCACTTAAGAATAAAAAAACTGGGGAAAAAATAATTAGTACCTTGGTATAATGATCACAGTCACAATATTAAAACAAAGCACTTTGTTTAGAACGTAAATGGAACCACACTAAGCTTGTAGTCTCCCAGCTTGCATGGAAAGAAAGCCTTCTCAAGTATATAAAAGCACGTATTACCGCTTGAACAGCTTATCTCTGGACCCTAGAAGAAAACAACAAAAATAATCCTCGATTTCTTTTTAGTACAATTGCATATCTAACTAGGAATAAAACTGACACCAATGCTCAGATTACAACATCACACAATAGTAATGAGTTCAGAAATTTCTTTCATGAGAAAATGAAGCACATTGGAGATTAGATTAAGAGTTTTAACGTGACATCAGGCAGCTACTTAGAGAACAGAACAGCCACGGCAAAAACAACTCTAGAATCCTTTACACCTTTCCAAGAGCCAGAACTTATATCTTTGATCTCACACTCAAAATCCTCCACTTGCTTACTAGATTCACTGCCCACACACTTTTTAAGGAAATCCTACCTGAACTAATTGAACCTTTACTAAATTTAATAAACCCCTCCTTGAACCTTGGCTACATTCCTAAATCATTCAAATTAGCAGTAATCAGACCATTTATCAAAAAAATCTAACCTTGACCCATGTCAGATGTCAAACTACAGGCCAATCTTGAGCTCAACAACTAAGCTCATATCTGAATCAGAACCAGATATATGAAGTCTTTCAATCAGGGTTTAGGCCTAATCATAGTATGGAGACAGCACTAATTAAAGTATTTAATGACCTGTTGTTATCTTCTGACCAGGGTTATGTCTCTTTGCTTATATCGCTTGATCACTCCGACGCAGCATTTGACACTATAGATCACAACATTTTATTAGATAGACTTGAAAATGTTGTTGGGATTAGGGGAACAGCCCTTTCCTGCTTTTAAATCTTATCTAGCCAGTCACTACCAGTTTGTTAACATAAGTAGAGACTCCTCAGCATACAACAAGGTTAGCTATGATGTCCCACAAGGATCTGTTCTAGGGCCTTTGCTTTTTTTCTTTATATATGCTACATTTAGGTGACATTATACATAAACACTGTGCTAGTTTCCACTGCTACACTGATGATACTCAGCTATATGTCTCAGCCAAACCAGAGGACATGTATCGTCTTAGTATTATTGATGAATGCATAAAGGATGTCAGAGACTGGATGTTGATGAACTTTCTCTCACTTAATCCCAACAAAACAGATGTGCTTCTATTAGGACCAAAGACAGCTAGGTCCTCACTCTGACTGGTCATCAGTAAACAGACAGTTCAGCACCACTGAAAACACCTCTATGAGCTCTTCATATATATTGAGAGGAATGGTGTGTTCTTGCATTAGACTCTCATATATCACATTTTATTTAACAAGTTGTTCTTTGGAAACAAATCAGGATTTTTCATCTTGGACATGGGCCCAAAGCAGACATAAGATCACATATATGGAGCACTACAACTAAATGGCTGGTACTATATAGTGTTGTATAATGTAGTGGTACTGTTGGTATAGTGGCTGGTATAGTTGGTGTAGTTTAGTACAGTGTTCATCAACCTTGTACTTAAGGCCCATCAGCTGGCTCCACATTTTTGCTCCAAGTCTAATGTTAGAACTTGTTAGAGCAAAACTGTGGAATCGTCTGGTGGGCCATGCAGAATGGGATGAGAAACACTGGTTTAGTGCATAACAGTGCTGTCTCTCCGAGGCAAGTGCACTATGCTACACTAATAAAAACACTTAGGCAGATCTTCTAACATTACATTCAAAAGAAACCCTTAGGCAGGTCTCCTAACACTACATTGTACCTCTGTGACATGATTGGAAGGGTATATTCTTCTGGATAAGAGGATCTGCCAAACATGTAAATATAAATGGATAAATGGTCTGATGTAAAAACTGTACTCAAAGAGCATGGCCCCTGGTGGACATTAAATATGGTCCCTGAAGTCTCGCTCTTAGACTCTGAATTGCATGGTCTGGGGCATCTGAAGCTCATTAACTGCTCAAGCTTACGATAGCATGTGATGAATATTGCATTCCTCAGTGATTGAATGGTTCACACAGAAAAATATCAAATATCTTCCAGTCAAAGACTGAAGTCACAAATCATTGAAGTTGGCATCACACATTTATCTATCGTGTGATGAATAAAAAACATTTGTTTTCTGTGACTTCATTTTTTTTAAGGCTTTAATGACCTCATAATTCAAAGGTTCCCATGATATTTAAAATGTACACAGGATGAAACACATTGAGTTCACAACATTTTATTTTCTGCAAGGTGCAACAGAGGCAACTGTCAAACTTATCGGCATAAAACCTTTAGAGCTAGAATTTCTTTTATGGTCATAAGAGCCTGGCACAAATGACAGAACTACGATCTGACTTGAGAGGACTATAGCACCAATGACAGAATGACAACACGACTTAAGACCAATTACAGAATGATGACACAAATTTAGAGGTCTGGCACTAGTGACAGAATGATGACATGGCTTTAGAAGTCTATAGCCTTTCCTGGAAAAAATTAGAAAAAATTAGCCCATCAATCTGCCCTTGTTATTGCAGTGAATAAGAAGGAAGAAATTCCAATCCAACTAAATTCTCTGTCTTGCAATAGCTGGGTCTTGTACATAGACTTGTTGCAACTTTGCTTATGAGCTTCTTTTGTTTAACTTAAAGATGAGATCATCACTTATGATTTATTTATATGATTTGTAGTTAGTTTACTTTAATCTCTTCTGCTAATGAGTGACCTATTGTTCGATCTTTATAACTTATCCTAAATAGGCTTGCTGTAGCTTTTAGACTCAATAGTGTCGAATTTTCTTTCGTCGGTATGCAAAGCGCACACAGCTGCTCAAGCTTACATGGCCGCTGGCCCATTGTGTTTCAGCATAGATAAATAAGTGCACTTATTTTCTGCCGTTTGTTTCCTGCAAGTTAAACAAAAGTATGCACCTTAATTTCAAGAACCACATCAGCAATGCCTGCAAAAAAAAGCAAAGTCACCCATGTAATATCTCCCTGGTTAGTAAAATTCTTTCCCCTGCTGAGCAAGAATCTTCTGTTTGTTTTGTCCAAACTAGACTGAATCGCTGTAAATCTCGCTGAACTGGCCAACACTGTTTTGTCATAGGCTCGATTACTAAGTAATCGAGTAGCTAATCTTAAAACAAGTTTGTTTTCTTGTTTTTCAAATGAAATGTAAAGCAATATATTTCAAGGTGCTCTCTTAATTTAGAATGGAAAATGATGTTTTCAGGAATTTCTTGACTTATTTTCCAAAGGTGGTGTCTTTTTGAGCTACATTCATTGTTTAATATATGGAAGTTTGTCAATTTATGAAATTTAACATACTAATTTTTAGTGGTATAAATATGAAAACATTTCAGAAAATTTGTCTAAAATATAAAAAATGATGTTCCATTAAAACCTGATATTAAGATTGGAACCTTTACTAAGAATCTTAAGAAAAGTTTTATTCACCCTGTAAATAAAGTAAATAAAAGGTGGAGAGATGATTAACATTACATCTTTGCTAAAGCTTAGGCACACAGCGAGATTGCCACATTTTGCATATGGAATGCATAGCAGGCAAAACAACCATTTCCATCCAGGGAATTATTATCAGCCCATAACCTGAAGATATAAAGTGAATTTGCTACTCTGGCTATTCATACCCTTACTCTATGTGTGCATGCTACACCTTGCATGTACCTTACTTCAGTCGTAGTTCTTGTCTTTCACAGACTGTGAAGGTACTCTCCACAATGCAAAGTTTATACTCCTGTAACGATCATACCAGGAACAGGCAAGAGGTAGAACACAAATGCAGGAAGCAGTTAAACGATGAAACAGGAACACGAAGGGTAAAACAAACAGAGGCAACACTGAGAGTAATATAACACGCGATTGGAGTAAAAAGAAAAGCGATGATGAAACGAGCATACAGCAACCCTGACCAAAGGACGTAACTTACCACAATAACCAACAAACTAGAAGACAAAACACAAGGCTAAAATAAACAAGACAATCAAAGAATATCAGATGCAGGTGAACATAACAGGAAGAACTAAAACACGGACTGGACTTTAGGAACAGACGAGGGGCGGAGAAAACGAAACCAAGGAGCGGAACAAGAAATTAAATGAAAAACAAAGATATGACAGAGAGAAATAATAAAACAGAGACACTAAGAGGGTGGCCAATCGTCACAACTCCCAGCAACCTCCACCGTACACTGCCTCCTCAGTCAAAAACAGGGATGCTAAGTCATCCCTGGAAGTGCTTCACCTTCCTTCATACTTTCCCCTTCCTGCTGCTAAATGGGACCTGGATCACCCAGGATAGCTCAGGTAAACCCAATTTGCTCACACTCTGATAAACTGGCAGGGGCAGTGGTACAGCCTTACTTCTCTCCCAAAAATGATGCTTCTCATCGTTTCATCTTCATCACTAGAAATCCATGCTATTACAGTCTGTTCTCCTGTAAGTCTTCATGTTGTTGAACCTTCACAAAAAACTTGGACATCCTTCTTAGTCATTGCACTTCTGCCAGAACCTAACTTATTCTTTCTTGGACAACTCATTATCATTCCCAACTTATGGTTAAAACCTGACCCAGTCTTTCAGATTTCTCCGTAAAATACAAAGGATTCAGCCATTACTCTCACAGCCATCCCTCAGACCAAACTTCCTCAGCTCTAGATATCCTGGTATTCCCACTCTCAGACCATCACTTGCTATCCTTCACCCTTCCCCTCCCTACAGAAATAAATGAAAAGGCTGATTATAGTTGAGCAAGCCCAATGCCTGGGCTGAGGTTAAACTCATCTTCAACTGAAAGAATGCTTGCTGGCATTCAGGTGTCCACAGCACAGTCGTAGTCAGTATTTTGCACTGGAGCGTTGGTCATTATTTTGCGTTGATTCACTACACATTGCAGAGGTTGTGCTTTTTTTTCGCATCCTCCTGAATACATTGTTTGTACTAGCCTGTCATGCCTAAAAGGAATGGGTATTAATTATTGGTTTGTGATTGGTGTTAGCATATTTCAAACAGCTTTTGTAAATGATTGATCCTCCCTCAACAAGTTGTCTGTGCACTTCTGTTATACTTTAGGGCAGGGGAGTTGATTCCAGTAAGTGAATTTTGTTTAACCAACCTTCTTGTTCTAGATACAGGCAGGGACAGGAGCTGAGGCTAAGACACAGGAGCTGAGGCTAAGACACAGGAGCTGTGGCTAAGACACAGGAGCTGAGGCTAAGACACAGGAGCTGAGGCTAAGACACAGGAGCTGTGGCTAAGACACAAGAGCTGAGGCTAAGACACAGGAGCTGAGGCTAAGACACAGGAGCTGAGGCTAAGACACAGGAGCTGTGGCTAAGACACAAGAGCTGAGGCTAAGACACAGGAGCTGAGGCTAAGACACAGGAGCTGAGGCTAAGACACAGGAGCTGAGGCTAAGACACAGGAGCTGTGGCTAAGACACAAGAGCTGAGGCTAAGACACAGGAGCTGTGGCTAAGACACAGGAGCTGAGGCTAAGACACAAGAGCTGAGGCTAAGACACAGGAGCTGAGGCAAAGTTGGGGGCAGGAGCAAAATCCATGTCAGGAGCAGAACCTGGTGAGGGAGCAGGAGGAAAGAGAGACAAACCAGGCTGGGCTGAGGAAAATACAGGAGAATGGATGCCCAGGTGTACAGGGTACAGATCAGGAGGGGTTTGGAACTAGACAGGGCCGGACTGAGTGACAGGCTGTACAAGGGCTGGTACAGGACAGGGTCTGGTACAGAAGACCAAACAGGAGAAGCAAGGTCTGTACAGTACAGGGGTTGCCAAATAGGCTGGAGACCAGACTACAAAAAGCACAAAAGTTGGGAGGATCGGACCAGACACAGGATAAGGGACTGGTCAATAGACTGGAGGAACACAGGCATGGGGACAGGACAGCGACTATAACATGATTGGGACAGAGACGCTTACAGGCACAGGGACAGTCACGGGGGCCAAGACAGAAAGAGCAACTGTGACTGACACAGAGACAGACACTGTGTCTGGGCTGGACAAAAACTGGACTGGTTTGAAACCAGGAAATTGCCACGACATGATCAAGACGACCATGACATTTTTGTTGAAAGGAAAGGAGACGAGATATGTATGAGATATTTTCTATTCCTCAGCAAACATATGGAGATAAGGTGCCCATTGGCACCATCTTGAGCAACTCTTTTTATTGAAGACAGTTGCCTAGCAAAACAATGCATATGATTTATAAGAGAAACCGAACCATGTCTTGCACAGAGATCCCGAGCCTGTCCCTGATGCTGATGCTGTGCTGAAAGATATGTTCCTTCCAGAGGTGTCATAAACACCCTGGCAGACACAGTGGACATTTCATCTGGGTTAACCCTTGAAGCTCTTCACAACACTATACAAAAATAGCCTGCCAGGAGCAATTGTACCAGGTCATTCACAGCCAAGAGAGAGCCATGACTCTGCCAAGGAGATCCAAGTGGACACCTCTAAGGATGAAGGAAGATATAATTGTTATACTTGTAAAGTACCCCACCACACTAGATGACACTGCCTACATAGTGAAGTGAGAAAAGATTGATCTGTTTCACCTAAACCTATGGCAGAAACTAGTAAGAATGCAGAAAAAATCTCCTCAGGCTCAGACAGTAGTCACAAATCTGGGGCAGGATTGCTGAGTCACATATGCACGGAGTGTCTAGCATACTAGACAAATTACATTAGGAGACTGCTTGACCACTGAAGTCAACAAAGCTGGAGTAATGTGTTCAGATGAACATGGAAGGCCCTGAGAGTATACAGAGCTCTTAGGGCTACTTTCAAGATATACGAATGTTTTCAAAGGATTCAGCCATTACTCTTACAGGAAGTGACCCAGGTGCATGTGCAGTCTCTGGTTATCTCAAAGCTAGACTACTGCAACTCGCTACTTGCTGGTTTTATTTTACGGGGTGTTTAAAAAGCAGAGAGAGAGACAGAGAGATGACTCCTGTCACCACTCCATTTGGACTTTTTGAGTGGTGTCAGATACCTGTTGGTCTTTACTCCATGCTCCAGCTACCATCATGTGCTTTATGGTGGAAGTGCTAGAAGATCTTTCACTTGATATCTTGCTGGTATACTTTGATGATATCACTGTCTTTTAGAGCTTCTAAAAGACTTTGAGAGGCTGAAATGGTACATGATGTCTTCACACTCCTAGTCCTACTGACCTCTGTTGGGAGCCTGTCTGGCTTGAAGATTCTAGTCAGCCAAAATCAGGAAAGGCATCAAGCATGTTTTGGTCTGCAAGGGTCTGAAAAAAATGAGTATTATTTAAATGTAATTTTACATTTTAAATTATTTTACATTTAAATTTTAACTGCTTGTGCTTAAATGAGTGGTAACAGACCAACCCAGTTGGTAATGTACAACTTTGATGTCTACTACAAAACATCAACTATGACTCACTATTGAAATTTACTTCACAGGAAAAGCCTGATGTGTGTGACAGATTCCGATAACACACAGCGGTACATGTCTTTCTCCTGACCTTCATAAGTCTCTGTGCTTTTTTTTTACTGCCTAAGGAACATCAGGGAACATAAGGAAACATATATATGCATATATAAATGCATGTAACATTGCACAGTAAATAAAAACATACTAAATATGCTGAATATGTGAAAAGCTCCTGTAATACTCATCTCTCCCTTTCTCTGGTCTTTTTGCATTCTTTGAAAAATAAATAATTTTTTTTTAAAACTCATGTTACTCGTGTTTATTTATCAAGATAGACATCCCACTTTGCATGGATTACATGCTCATATTATTTAATAAATATGAACCTGTTGCTTACATTTCTCTTTCATTCATTATATGCAATTAATTGTTCTCCTTCTGTATTGTCAGCATATGAAATATCTCAACTATAACCTATATTCAGACTAAACAACTGCAGTGTTTATTTCCTGGTGTACAATTGGACACCATTCTTACTTTCATATGATTTTCCAGTAAATCTCAGTCTGGCCTGGCATGTAGTGAGCCTACATTCCATCTAAACCTGATTAGAGCATAGGCGATTCCAGAGTAAATTTAATAAATGCGGGCCGAGGGTGAGGGTTGGAAACGAAATAAAAACTACTGGAGTCCGAACTGGGTGTCGAGATTATTTAAATACTTTCAGCGTTATGCAGCAATTTTCTCTCCAGAGAAAGCTAAGCACAGTAGCTCACACAACAACACAAAAGAGAAAGCATGAGCAAACTCTGTGCCATGTGTAAGGTTTGTATTTTGTCATGAGTCATATGGTGTAGAAGCATTGCACGACCACAGTATTACTACGCTCTACGAAAAGTCCTGCACTCTGCACAGTTGCGCGCTCTCTGTCCTCAAGGCACAGTGCCGACTGCATCATTAAACAAAGTGGACATAGATACAAGCTTTTCTCACTGTTACTGTGAAGAATAGCATACTTGCTTTCAACTTCTCTGCATACATATGCTATATTTTATGTGCTTTTTAGAACTCCTCTTGGGCGGATCATTGGAACAGTTTAATTCACCTCTTCATTTGCGCTTGCAACGTGCCACTTTGCTTTGAAATTCGAATTCTAACCTGAATTTTTGTCATGGAACTCGAGCCGACTCCCATTTTTTTGTACCTGCTGTGTAAAACATAAATAATGGCGATTAGCGAGCGAGCTGCAAGCAACTGAGGAGATGCGCTCGCGGAAGGGATTCGCTCTGCTCTTGCTGAACGTCACAGTGTATCTAGTAAGTGGTGCGACTTAAACATTTACACTACCGAAAAACATCTGGAATACGTTAAGAGAGAGTATTTTTTTCTAAGCCATACTTTATTCTAAAATATTAGTTACGTTTAGTAGTTGTCGTTAAAATGTGAGCATAGTCGAAATAATGTGAAACACGATGTAATTTCACGGTGCAAACAGTTTTGGTTGGAATCAAATAATAAACACTTAATAACCGAACTAATTTGAACTAGTCTTATCGAGTTGCTCGAAGGTATGGTCTTCAGACAGCCATTAATTGTTAATGCTGAGTAGACACGACTCATACTTGTAATTAACGCATAGGGTTGGATCATTAGTTAAAGGGCATCATTCTCGCGCATCAGTCTCTGAGCTACATAAAAAACGATCTGTGATTTATGTGTATACACTTAGAAAAAATATTAATTCTAAAACATTGCTTTTAATCTGAAGGCTTTATGATTTATTCCCTGAGGACATAGGGTTCTAGAAATCACCTTGTAAAAAAAACTGTACCTATCTGCTTCTATCTGCTTCTTTATGCCTTTGGTCCCTTCTATTTTAGTCAGTTCTTGGCCAGCCAAACACCCAGGACAAGACATTTCATATCCAGCCCAGACACACTGATGCTGGGATGCAATACGGAGCTTCTTCCCTGTCTGGATGGAAATGGCGCAACCAACTGAGAGCTTCCAGCCGTCTGCTCCTAGGACTCCCCACTCACAAATTGAGCTCTTTATATCAGCTGAAAGGACAGCCCCATGCCAATGCTGAAAAAGCTCAGAAGTCATTCGGCTGGGGCGACTTCTATTCCAACATCAAGACGGTGCGGCTAAACCTGCTTGTCGCAGGGAAGATCGTTGACCACAGCAACGGGACATTCGGCGTGTACCTTCGTCGCGACTCCACGGGTGAGGGCAATGTCTCGGTCAGCCTGGTGCCACCAGCGAAAGCGGTGGAGTTCGACCTGGAGCGGCAGAGCGTGATCTACCCCAAGGACTCCAAGTCCTTCACCTGTCGCATAGACCACGAGAAGGTGGAGCGCAGCAAGCGCACCATGCCCTGTAGCTATGACCCCTCCAAAACCTGCTTTCAGGAACAGAGTCGGGGATATGTCACCTGGATCTGCTCCAGACCTCTGAGAGTCATCTGTATCTACATCTCCTTCTACAGCACAGACTACAGGTTGGTCCAGAAGGTCTGCCCGGACTACAACTACCACAATCTAATGCCCTACCTACCCTCAGGTTAAACATGACTTGAGGTCAGGATGGACTACAATTTGAGAAATTGGACACAAAAATAGTCATGTCCTCTTTGTTATTTGATTTAACATAATATCTATGAAATATGGATGGTCCAGCAACATTTTCACCTCTTGTTCTATTTGTGAATTGCTTTAAAAATACCCTCAACCCTTTTCATTTAACAGGAAATCATTACACGATTTCTCTTCTGTACTAGTGGGTAGACAGTATAAACTTAGCAAAATAAAGAGAACTACATATAACTTTTTGCTGAAGGAGGTTAATAATCACAGTGACATGGGGAAGAAGTCAAACACTGGTGAGAGATTTCAGGCATATTCTGTTTCTGGTGGTCACAGATAGTGAACTCTAAGACTGGAGAAAGGTTTAACTTGTGTATTAGGGATTCTGATTAAGGTCATCACAACTGTACAGTCCTTGGCTTAAACCTGTCTGGTGGTATTGCTTACCAGATGACCACCAGATGACCACCTCTTAACTGTACTTCAACATTAAACGATGGGCATTTTCAAACAAAACATTCTCAAAGATAATCTAAGGCACATTTTTCTTGCTTAGCATGTACACCATTCACAAATGCCTCCACGCATCATTATTACCTGTACAATATATAACCAAAGTATATAACCATAACCATGTATGTGATTTAAATATTAATTAAGAAAGAGTTAATTGATATTGCAGAATTGGACATGTTACTGATAATGCTCTTGGTTGTTTATACCATGACTAATTATGACAGTATACTTACCTGATTCTTTTGTAACTGGCTGACCAGTGTTCAGGAGACTATGGCATAGATAGAGTGTTTTGATACATGGTCCTATCTTGCAAGGTCAGCTACCCATATTGATGTAAATGTATGCAAATGAAACATATATTGTCTAATTTAGCAATAGTTGCTGTTCAGCTTCAGACTGATCCTCACCTCTTCTCATCCTGTTTCTACTGACAGCACCCTGATATCATAAAAAGATTGTTTTCTTATTCTTGTCTTAAATATATCTTACAGAATTTAATATCACATATGAAGAAGACATTAGAAATGTATAATGAAATAATTTCATAATGCCAGTATGATTAGAGAAGACTGCATTGTACTGGAGAGACAATTGTTGGAGAGAATGTTTGAATAAAAAATCACCAATGATATTTCTTAAATCATTTATTGATTCATTCATTAGTTATTTTTAATATGTAGATAGTTTTGTAGGACAGAAGAACACAATGCCAAAGAGTAGATGGAAGTATAAAAGCAAAATGCCCTTTCTTGGTTACTTTGTAGAAACCTTTTTTATCTGAAGGCGTCATGTCTGGTTTGCATTGCATGAACCGTATAATTTAGGTCTCTGCCTCTTTGACACTCGAATTATCGTGATTAATGGCAAGATTAACCAATTAGAATTAGCCGTTGAGATGAGAAAATTATCAGTGCGCTCATGTCTAAACTTTGGACCTGGATATTCAAAAATTATAGAAATATTTTTGAAGGGTACATAAAAGTTTCTGTTGTATTTCGTTTTTGCTCATAGGGTTAGTGTCTTAGAGAGAATTTACACATATATTCACATATAAAAAGAATCCTGTCAAGAGTCTCTTTAAGTAATAGATATTACAGTCAAATTCATTGTTATCCAGAGTGTTTTCAGATCACTTTACTTAATTCTTTACATAAATGTTTAATTAAATGCTAATTTATTCATTTCACTTTTTATTTTTCCCAGTGACCACAATGTTGTCACCTGCACATCACATCCTAGGAAGGGAGAAAGCACATGACAGTGTGTGTAAGAATCACAAAATAAGCATACAAAAGAAGCACACCCCATTAGAGGTCTCCTAGTTCGCCTTCCACGTCAATCAGCTGATCATGTCATCCAGTAGCTAGCCACACAGATGATTATAATTCAGCTGCAGAAAGAAAGAGATGAGAAAAAAAGAAATGGAATTGAATTGAATTTAAACTGAACAGAATTAAACTATTGTTGGCACCAAATGTGTTGGTAGAGTAAATGCATGTATTAATCATTTCAAATGGACACTGGTTTCACTACAGATTTCATAGGGGTGCAGTTATTATTGTATATTTCAATCAAGCACCCCTCTTAGTTGTCTCGGAACGCTCCTCGCCGCACAAGTCACGTGGTACGGCCCGCTGCGTGCAGGGGGGATCACATGTGTCATTGTAACCATGCCCTTCATGATAGCACACAGCTGCATGGGGTTTAGTGTTCTGTGTCCATCTGTATATAAACCCTTACTAGTGCGTGCATCATTGTTGGTCATTGTTTGCTGATGTCTGTTAATGTTTGTGTAGCCACTGTTAATGTTGCTGTGTAGTCATCTCCATCATTAATGTTGTGTGTGTCGTCGTACATGTTCAGTGTTAATAAACATCCTTCACTGTCAAGGGAGTCTGTGCGTCCTGCTCCACGCCCATTGGCACGCGGGCCATTACAGAATGACCAACCACCACAGGATGCCTACACCCACGTCGAATGACGGAGGTGCGCTGGGACCCCCCGCGCTGCTGCCTGGATCCCAGGACATTGGGGAGAGGACTGCGACTGGTGTCTGCGGAACACCCCCAGGAATTTCTTGGGGGGGCCCGAGGCTACCGAGCCAGGACAGAGGAGAGCCTAAGAGCTCGCCGAGGACCGTAGTGATGGTGGTTTGGTGGAGCCGGCTAGGTCTCTGGCTAGCGAAGGCAAAGCCCAAGTTCTTCCCCTTCCGTGGACTCGCCAGCGAGTTTGGGGTCCGCCCAAAGCCTCGGAGGCAGACTGCCTCTGGGGCGCTCCAGAAAGGAGGACCATTAGGGGAGGTTGCACGTCTGGAAGCGGAACAGACGTGCACCCCCGCGTGTCCATTGGGGCCAAGGACATGTCACAGCACCTTATGTTTGTTTGCAGGTGCATCACGTCGCGGGGAGCGTACTGGACTGCCTCGAGAGAGGCAGGGACTCTGCCTTTCTCCCTCGTTCAGAAAGGACTCCCAGGCTGGCTATTCCTGGCCCGCCTTGTGTTAGGTGGGCACCGGGCATTGCTGTGCGGTGTCTGTGTGTGTGCACGGCGGGTTTGGATTCGCTGTCCGGGCATAGGACGCTTCGGGAGCTGCACCCCTTCCGAGGGGGTTCTGTCATGGAATGCTCCTCCCCCCACAAGTCACGTGGTACGGCCCGCTGCAGAGGGGTTCGCATGTGTTGTTTGTAACTACGCCCTCCGTGATAGCACAGACCTGCACGGGGTTTAGTGTTCTGTGTCCGTCTGTGTATAAACTTCTGTTAGTGTGTGCATCGTTGTTGGTCATTGTTTGCTGATGTCTGTTAATGTTGCTGTAGCCTGTTTCCAGTTAATGTGTAGTCATGTCCATCGTTAAGGTTGTGTGTGAGTGCCACCATTGTCGTGCACATTCTGTGTTAATAAACATCTTTCGCTGTCGAGGGAGTCTGTGCGTCCTGCTCCACGCCCATCGGCACGTGGCCCATTACATTACTACATATTACAATCAGCTACTGTTTTATTTTATGGTGTACTATTGTAGTTTGGCCTGCTTCAGATAAATCACCACAATAAATCAGATTAATTGAAAGTATAGCATAAAATAAAAAAACAATTACTATGACTTATATATATATAAAAAAAAATAACCTTGATCTGAACTAATCCAGTTATGGAAACACCTGCTGACTCATTTTTTGGTTGTGTAACTAATTTGTGGAAAAATAATATTGAAAATGTCCAGCCATAGCAAAGCATAGCAGTGTCAAAATAATGGATTTCAATCACCCCATTATGCAGAACTGGTTACATGATACAGTGGCTGCCTGAGACGGTGGAGCTTTTGTACGAAGGAGCTGCTTCATTTTATTCTAATGAAGTGAATTAAAATGGCAGGAGTGACAGAGAGCATAATGCCACAGAAAGTAGCTAAAGGTCCTCATGCAGTTTAAGGACATAAGAACCTGCTTAGTGACATTCTACCAAAAAGAAGTGTGAGGACATCGGTGTGTGTAAAATTGCTAGTGCTGTACTTCTTATTCTGATTTTTCTTCCCCAGGAGATCAATGACCTTCACCATGTGCCATCTCAAATTCCCCAAAGTAACCTGACATATATTGGCACGTTTTCAAGACTGAATCCTTTTCAAGACACACATTGGTACAGTTTATCTAGACTTGCTCTGTGCCATACAAAATTACTGTAAGAGGAAGGGCATTAACAGCAAAAAGTTGGTAATCTGTTAATATATTTTAAAAAATGCTCTGTTAATATAAAAAGAAACCTCTCCTAATAAATGACTTCCATTCACTGCTCAAACAGCAGCTAGAGTAGGTATCATTTTAGAGGAGCAGAAGGAACTTTTATGACCACATATGCTTTTTTAGATAAACAGTATTTACAATTCTGTTTTTTAATATATTGCATATTAAAATACATCTAGCTAACAATTGCCCTGTGGTCATTAATGAAAGAATTCAAGAGCTCACTAAAGACTGAATTTACCCAGGGTTCATGACTGGTACAGTCCGGGAACAATATCGATGACAAAAATGCATTTATTACAACATGTATTACAACAGATGAGTAACAGCAGCCTGGTGGGTACGTAATCCAAATATGGTGTACATAATCTAGATGCGGTGTGTGTAATCTTGATGTGGTGTACATCATTTACACGTGTATGTAATCTAGACATGGTGCACATAATCTAGACATGGTCTATATAATCTAGATGTAGTGTATATAATATAGACATGGTTTACATAATCTACATGTGGTGTATATGAACTACACGTGGTGTGCGTAATCTCGACGTTGTGTCAATAATCTAGACGTGGTGTACATACTCAAGCAGCTCCTGAGTGTGTTGTGACAGGCAAGTGGTCACAAGAGCCATCTCTGTGAAGGTGCATTTGTCACCAGAACATATCAGCGTTGCTTAAAGAGTAAGGAAATGGATTCTCACTGATCGTTCTGGTTCAGAATCAGACGTGCACATACACAGATGTACACACAATACGCAAGCATAATTACATCCTGTATGAGACAGCTAAAGTAGTGAAGTAATGTATGATTATATGAACACACACGAGTAGTTTGTGAACACACCAACACACACGTAGAGCAGTGATGTAATGTATGATTATAAGAACACACACAAGTAGAGTGCTGTATGAACACGCAAACACACGTGTGTGGATGAAGAAATGTATGATTACATGAACACACACATCTAAGGTAATGTGATGTGAAGTAGTGTATGAACACATAAACATACACAATAACAGATTGGTAGAGTGAGGTCAAGGACAGAGAACCTTTACAGAACCTGTACATTGGCTGAGTGGGCTGAGTGGATGAGAATCGATGAAAATGATATGTCTAAGACTACCTGGACAATATCTCAAAACAGCTGTTATTCATATCTGTAGCTTACTTGTCTTAAAGCCCAAACGTATGGAAAAAAGACAAACAGAGCAAGAAGTGCTGTCAAGGAGGTCTATCACTTTGAAAATCAAATAATGCATGTTTTACTATCATCCTTGAATATCATTAATATAAAAAACATTTTAAAAACATTTTAAAAAACATTGGATTTTAGGTTACACTGGACAGCTGTGGTGTGTGTGTGTGTGTGTGTGTGTGTGTGTGTGTGTGTGTGTGTGTGTGTGTTTTAGTGTTTCAGCTCTAAAGCCTCAAGATTCATTACTGTTCATTTTTAAACTCATCACTTCGACACATAGAGGTGGGCACGCCCCCTTGTGAAAGTTAAAAGGAATCACAGCCATAACATTTCAGATAAAGCCAGATGCTCGCAGATAAAATGAGGGTTGCTTGAAATCAGAAAAGGACAATCCAACATGGTAGTTCAAAATAGACAGAATGAATGACTAACAGGTGAAGTTAATAGTCCAATGATGATCTTGTGAACTGTTGATGATTAGCTGGGTGTTCTTCTGAGTCATTACTGGAATGCTGGGAACTGTAATGATCCGGGGAAATGGGTGGTGTGACAGCAGCATATTTATTATTAATTAACTAAAACCCTCCTATGGACGGTACACATACACTCACACATATTATTTATGTTTCAGTATGAGGGCTATGTCCACTTTCTGGGTTCATTTCAAAGAGGAGTGTTTGTGAGTCTTTAAGAGGACCTCTGCTAAGAGAAAACAAGTTAACAGAGAGGTACTTTACTGAGTGTCACACATCTGTTTTTGAAAAGGAATAAGAAAACACAAAATAACTCAGGTATTACATTTCACTTTGTTACCTTTGACTTTTGACTTTTGCTTTAAATGAATGGCTTTCTTTCACCTTGTTCTCTTTTGTGTGTGTGTGTGTGTGTGTGTCATACATGCCAAAATCTTAAGTTCTTTTTCCAGTTCTTCTTCATTCAGCCTCATATCTGCAACAAATTTCCATTCCTTTTCATGTCATTTTAGCAAGAAAAACAAATTTGACACTAAAGCCCTTGGTATTTCGCATAAGTTCGGTGTATGTGTGTACAAAATTACTCTTACTCTGAAGATTCACCTTGCATTGTGTTTTGACATGAATCACCTCTCCATGACTGGAACCTGTACATCAGGAACGTTCTCTACATTCACTGTTTTAACAGTGTGCTTTGGTTTGTCTCGTTGGATTATCATCTGGTTGGTTAAGGTAGGCTCTGAGTTCACTCACTTTTGATTCTGTGAAATTCAAGGCTTGTTGTCTAAACCTAGTTGTTAGTTGCTTGGTATCGGTAATTACTCACTACAGGTGTAGTTTCGCCCTGACCTTAGGTGTGAATTGAGGGGCAGGCTCAGCACTTATTGAACTGAGTTAAATTAGGATGACTCCTGTGACACATGTGTCTGTAGTGGTAATCAACATGTGGAGAAGGTTTGGTGGTGTTCTCAATCAGTTCATCTACATCTCACCTACAGGACTTCACAAACTCAGCTAAGTATCTTCTCATATTATCTCAATCCTTTATCTCATACATCCACAAATCGAGCATCTGAAATGTGCTTCACAATTCCTGTCCACATATCCCACAGATCTCCTCGACACAATCATAGACGTCGCAATCTCAGCAACCTCACTGACTCACAACGCTTCACACTATCACATATCGTGGTGGCAGGAGGGCTCTGGAACTGCCAATCTGCTGTCCAGAAGGCTGACTTCATCTCAGCATTAGCATCCCTCCACTTCCTCCACTTCCTGGCTCTAGCAGAAACATGGATCACCCCTGAGAACTCGGCGACTCCGGCTGCCCTGTCCTCTGCCTTTTCATTTACGCATTCTCCGAGGCGTCTCGGCAGGGGTGGTGGCACAGGTTTACTAATGTCTCGAGAGTGCCGTTTCACTCCACTTTCCTTCTCTACACTTTCCATCACCTCTTTTGAATTTCATGTCATTACAGTGTCTTTCCCCACCAAACTTCTTATCATTGTCATCTACCGCCCTCCAGGTTCCCTAGATCACTTCAGTGATGAGCTCGAAATCCTTCTGAGTCATTTCCCCATTGAAGGAAATCCACTCATTCTTCTTGGTGACTTCAACCTTCCATCAGACAAGCTGCATTCCTCCTGCATCCTTCCGCTGTTGACAGCATTTGACCTCACCCTCAACCACTCTCCTCTGACTCACAAAGCGAGCAATGTTCTGGACCTGATCTTCACCCGTACCACTACAACATCGGACATCGCAGTCACCCCCTCCACCTCTCAGACCATCACTTTCTATCCTTCTCTCTCTCCTTTCCTGCTCTTTCCATACAGTCCTCTCCAACATGTTCCTCCTTCCTCCGTCGCAATCTGCACTCCATAACTCCATCTTCCCTTACTTCTACTATTTTGTCCACCCTTCCTCACCCTGACTCTCTATCCTCTCTCTCTTTGGATACAGTTACAAATACTTTCATTTCTACACTCTCCTCATCAATGAATCTCCTGTGCCCTCTCTCCTCTAGACCCGCTAAGTCCTCCCCACCTGCCCCCTGGCTAATAGAAACACTTGGCTGCCACAGGAGAGAACTAAGGACTGCAGAGATGCGGTGGAGGAAATCTCGCCTAGATTCAGACCTTAGCTCATACAAGTCTCTCCTTTCCAAGTCCTCACTGGAAGTAACATCTGCAAAGTCATCCTACTACAGAGAGAAATTCTAATCATCAGCTGATCCACGCAAGCTCTTCCCTATTTTTTCTCTCCTTAATCCTCACCCTCCCCCTCCTTCCTCATCTCTTACTCCGGAGGATTTTATAACCTTCTTTGCAACCTGCTTCATTGCAGCAATCCGTCAGTCCTTTTCTTCTGTTCGCACCCCTCCAACCAATGTGCATTCCCCAACATCTATCTATCTGACTTCTTTTTCTCCTCTCTCCACAGATGATCCAATTCCTTCTGCTCTGTTCCAGACAATCGCAAGAGATCTGCTTCCTTTCATCTCTGTCATCATCAACAACTCCTTATCTTCTGGATACGTGCCTACTGCATTCAAAACCGCCAGGGTGGTACCAATCCTCAAGAAGGCCACACTTGACAGCTCCAGCGTTACCAACTACAGACCGGTATCACTTCTCTCTTTCCTCTCAAAGGCCCTTGAATGAGCAGTTTCTAATCAATTGTCTCTTTTTCTCACCCAGAACCAGCTGCATGATCCTAATCAGTCTGGCTACAGACCGGCACATTCTACAGAAACGGCCCTCATAGTGGTGACTGAGAACCTTCATGCCGCTAAAGCTGCCAAACAGTCATCTGTTTTGATTCTTCTAGACCTTTCAGCAGCCTTTGACACAGTGAACCACAACATTCTTCTCTCCATTCTTTCCAGGCTTGGTGTGACTGGCTCTGTTTGGAGATGGTTTTAGTCCTATCTGGATGGACGGTCCTATCAGGTGACATGGAGAGGATCCACATCCAAACTGTATAGACTCTCCACTGATGTTCCACAAGGCTCAGTATTGGGCCTCCTTCTCTTTGTATACTCGTTCTCTTGGTGATGTAATATCTTCTCATGGTTTCTCCTACCACTGCTCAATTATTTCTTTCTTTTCCACACTCTGACACGTAGGTCTCCAGACGTATCTTGGCATGCTTGACTGACATTGCGTCATGGATGACAGCCCACCACTTGAAGCTCAACCACAGTAAAACTGAGCTTCTGTTCATCCCAGGTACTCCCAACCCTTACCATGACCTCACTGTTTCCTTTGAGAACTCCCTGGTATCATCATCTGAAGCTGCCCGTAGCCTGGGCATAACTTTGGACAACCAGTTTTTGTTCTCAACTCATGTTTCTAATCTAACCTGGTCTTGCAGATTCATCCTTTGTAACATACAAAGGATTCAACCCTTTCTTTCGCAGGAAGCTACCCAGGTGCTTGTACAGTCTCTTGTGATTTCAAAGCTAGACTACTGCAACTCACTACTTGCTGGTCTTCCTCTAAGAGCCCTCAAACCTCTACAACTTGTCCAGAATGTAGCAGCATGACTGGTCTTCAATCTTCCGAAGTTCACACGTTACTCCACTGCTGCACTCCCTTCATTGACTCCCTGTAGCTGCACGCATCAAATTTAAAACCTTGATGTTTGCCTACAAATCCAAAAATGGACCAGCCCCTTCATACATGAGGTCAATGGTCTAAGCCCAATCCCTACCTCGAGTACTTCAAAGCTCAATTATGGCTCGGCTTGAAATACCTTGCTTCAGATCTCATGGACAACAAGCATCGAGATATTTTCTGTTCTGGCTCTAAGCGCCGCTCCAACTGCTCTACAGATGATGCCATCTCTACCACACTTCATCTGGCACTCACACATCTGGATAAAAAGGGCACCTACGTAAGAATGCTGTTCATAGACTTCAGTTCAGCATTCAACACCATTGTTCCTCAGCATCTGATTGGAAAGGTGAGCTTACTGGGCTTGAACACCTCCCTCTGCAACTGGATCCTGGATTTCTTGACTGGTAGACCTCAGTCAGTCTGGATTGGGAGCAGCACTTCCAACACCACCACACTGACTACTGGTGCTCCCCAGGGCAGCATACTCAGCCCTCTGCTGTTCACACTGCTGACTCATGACTGTGCAGCGATGCACAGTTTGAATCACATCATCAAGTTCACTGATGACACGACCGCGGTGGGTCTCATCAACAAAGACAACGAGTCAGCATACAGAGAGGTGGTGTGAGAACTGGTGAGCTGGTGTAAGGTCAACAACCTGTATCTGAATGTTGACAAGACAAAATAAATGGTTGTTGACTTCAGGAGAGCAAGGTGAGATCACTCCCTGCTTGCCATCAACGGCTCCTCAGTGGAGATCGTCAAGAACATCAAGTTCCTTGGTGTTCACATAGCGGAGAACCTCACCTAGACCCTGAACACCAGTTCCATCACCAAGAGAGCCCAACAACGTCTTTACTTCCTTCGAAAGCTGAGGGAAGCCCATCTCCTATCACCCATCCTCACTACCTTCTACAGAGGTACTATAGAAAGCATCCTGAGCAGCTGCATCATTACCTGGTTTGGGAACTGCACCGTCTTTGACCGTAAGACCCTCCAGAGAATAGTGAGAACAGCTGAGAAGATCATTGAGGTCTCTCTTCCCTCCATCACGAACATCTACATAACACGCTGCATCCGGAAAACCACCAACATTGTGAAAGACCCCACACACCCCTCACATGAACTGTTCACCCTTTTGCCATCTGGAAGAAGGTAGCCCAGCATCCAGTCCCGCACCTCCAGACTGTGCAACAGCTTCTTCCCAGAAGCCATTAGACTCCTGAACTCTGGCTAACTCCAATTCCAATTCAGATTCCAAAATCGGCACTTTTATACATGCTTATACATAGTCACACACACATACACACACACACATACACACACACACACACACACACACACACACACACACACACACACACACACACACACACATACATACATACATACATATCTATACACACACTCACACATTGTTTTGCATTGGACTGCTGAAGTCAAACCTCACACAAATAAACTATGCACTCCTGTTGCAGTCTTGCACATTATCCTACTTGCTGCTAGAGTACTGTACTAAACCAACACTGTACTCTGAGCTGTTCTGGCTGCTACCGGTGACTGCTATGTTCAGGGTAGCATGTCACTGACTCCTATGCACAGCTCACTTTACATATTCCCAGTACTGTGTACTGCACTAAATAATTGCACTGTCTACTCATTTTGTATTTGTCCTGTTCTGTATTTATTATTGTTTATTTCATGTTTATTTAATGACATTTATGCACTATATTGGACTGTTTGCACTTGTGTAGCATGTTGTCTGTTGCACTGTTGTTTTGTGTTGCACCATGGTCCTGGAGGAACCCTGTCTCGTTTTTGTTGTGTACTTGTATATAGCTGAAATGACAATAAAACCTCTTTGAACTTGAACTTGAACTTGAACTCCCACTTTCTGTCTGGACAGCTGAGCGCCTTGCAGTCTTCAAATGCAGAATATTTAAATGACAACTGGCACTGCTCCCTTATTGACTGACTAATTTAACACTTATTGTTTATAGCACTTATCATTGTTTAAGATAGACCTTATGTATTTTGCACTTCTAGTTATCAGCATTCATCCCTGTATTCTACAGTATTCTAGTTCATTGGTATGTTTAATTCTAACCTACTGTACTTGGATACATTCTATGAGTAAATGACAATGCATGATACGAGTGTCTGCTAAATGCCGTAAATGTAAATGCAAATGTGAACACAAACTTAATCTAGTTCATCCTGTAGTTGGTGGGTGTTTATTATTCACCTTGACTGCCCCTCCCCCTGGTTTCAGCAGCCCAGCAGAGCAGAGGAAAGAGGACCGCCAGCTGATAGCAGTGCACAGGAAGCATATGGCACTGTCTAATCTGGATCAGACCCGCTGGGCTCACTGGGGAAAAGCTAACAACTGACAAAAGGTAACAAGAGGCGTCAGCAAAAACGGAGACGAGACGTCTCTCTCCCAGGGGTTACCTTGCAGGGAGGAGACAGAGGACAAGTAGCAGGTAGAGGGGACAGCGCTAGGTAGAGGGGACAGTGGTAGGTAGAGGGGACAGCGGTAGGTAGAGGGGACAGCACTAGGTAGAGGGGACAGCGTTAGGTAGAGGGGACAGCACTAGGTAGAGGGGACAGCACTAGGTAGAGGGGACAGCGTTAGGTAGAGGGGACAGCACTAGGTAGAGGGGACAGCGTTAGGTAGAGGGGACAGCACTAGGTAGAGGGGACAGCGGTAGGTAGAGGGGACAGTGGTAGGTAGAGGGGACAGCGCTAGGTAGAGGGGACAGCGCTAGGTAGAGGGGACAGCACTAGGTAGAGGGGACAGCGTTAGGTAGAGGGGACAGCACTAGGTAGAGGGGACAGCGCTAGGTAGAGGGGACAGTGGTAGGTAGAGGGGACAGCGGTAGGTAGAGGGGACAGCACTAGGTAGAGGGGACAGCGCTAGGTAGAGGGGACAGCACTAGGTAGAGGGGACAGCGGTAGGTAGAGGGGACAGCACTAGGTAGAGGGGACAGCACTAGGTAGAGGGGACAGTGGTAGGTAGAGGGGACAGCGCTAGGTAGAGGGGACAGCGCTAGGTAGAGGGGACAGCGTTAGGTAGAGGGGACAGCACTAGGTAGAGGGGACAGCGGTAGGTAGAGGGGACAGCACTAGGTAGAGGGGACAGCGCTAGGTAGAGGGGACAGCACTAGGTAGAGGGGACAGCGGTAGGTAGAGGGGACAGCGGTAGGTAGAGGGGACAGCGCTAGGTAGAGGGGACAGCGCTAGGTAGAGGGGACAGCGGTAGGTAGAGGGGACAGTGGTAGGTAGAGGGGACAGTGGTAGGTAGAGGGGACAGCGCTAGGTAGAGGGGACAGCACTAGGTAGAGAGGACAGCGCTAGGTAGAGGGGACAGCGGTAGGTAGAGGGGACAGCGGTAGGTAGAGGGGACAGCACTAGGTAGAGGGGACAGTGGTAGGTAGAGGGGACAGCGCTAGGTAGAGGGGACAGCACTAGGTAGAGGGGACAGCGCTAGGTAGAGGGGACAGCGCTAGGTAGAGGGGACAGCGGTAGCTCAATGGTTAAGTGGGCTTTTAATTGGAAGGGTGCCAGTTCATGTCCCACCACTGCAAAGTTGACACTATTGGGCCCTTGAGCAAGTGCCTTAATTAATCCTCAATTGCTCATGTTGTATTTGGTCATAAATATAAGTTGTTTTGATTGTAAATGTAAAGAGAACTGTATCAAGAAATAGTATGACTAAAACTTGGCCCATTTGGCTTATCATTTCAAGCACACCAGTATCCATAGCATCCAGCTGCTTTATGTACAGCCAGCCTCTCTTTATACCTCTATCTGCTCTATGTACCTCTATCTGCCCTATGTATCTCTAGCTGCTGTATGTATCATTAGCTGCTCTATGTACATAAGAACACTACACTAAAGACCTCAGGCATGAAGGCAAACATTTTAATGTCCAACTGACTTCCACCGCAATTACACCACAACTGCCATACAATGTGGGCTGTGGGGAGGGGTGTAGCGAGGGGGTGGAGGACATAGCAGAGTGATACGAGCTCCATGGACCACAGCCATCACAGACAGCAGTTGGAATAGATTACCTCTGCACAATTCCACCCAGAGACAAACAAATTTGTCTACAGCAAGCACACATTTGCTCATTGTCTCTCTCTCTCTCTCTCTCTCTCTCTCTCTCTCTCTCTCTCTCTCTCTCTCTCTCTCACACACACACACACACACACACACACACACACAGATTCAATCTTCTGATTTTGGGGTATGCACATTCTACTTTGGACATTACTTCTTTTTTTAATATTTCCTTGTCCCTCACACACAGACACACACACACACACACACACACACACACACACACACACACACACACACACACACACACACACACACACACAACTGCACACACAACTGCACACACACACACACAAAACTGCACATGTACCCACATGCATGTACTCATGCGTACACAGTCTCTCATGTTCTGCTGAAATGCAGCCTATATGCATAGATAGAAGTCATGGTCATAAATCCTGCTTGCCTTACCTCATACTGACAGCTAGGAGAACAGGGGATACATGCTGCCTGTGTGTGTGTGTGTGTGTGTGTGTGTGTGTGTGTGTGTGTGTGTGTGTGTGTGTGTGTGTGTGTGTGTGTGTGTGTGTGAAAGAGAGATGGAGAGCAAGAAAGAGATGAGAAAGTGGCTGGATCCTTTATTGGCTCAATATCTTATCTTGTTAGCCTGTCTAATTACTGGTGGAGGCCATCTGTCTGTGTGTGTGTGTGTGTGTGTGTGTGTGTGTGTGTGTGTGTGTGTGAGAGAGAGTTATTACTGGTAGGGGCTGCCTGATGTTCAGTGCACGCCCGTTTGACCTTTACCCATTTATAGATCTTTCCTTCTCTGCTCTATCATTTTTAACAACAGCGCGATACTGACCATTTCTTCCGTCTCTCCCCAGCACAGTCTAGACTTTTCTGTGTTCCTGTTCTCTATGCTGCAACTTACTATATTTCTCATTTTTGTATCGGATTCTCTTAGAGGTGCATCTTATACCCTTTGCTAACATTTTGTAGGTCCAATACTCTTCCTTTCTCAAGAGAAACAAATAGAGATGCTAAATATAGAACAAATTGATAAATAGATAAAGAAGAGGTGCTTTAAACGCAACAAAAACCACAGAATGAAGCAAACAGAAAAGGCACAGAAATGTACCAAAGTAACATCTTCTATAATTATTTTGTATTGTAAACTGTTCGGCAGTATTTTGACTTTGCTAATGTGTCTTTCCTTTCCTGATGATCTGACTCGGCCTGGTGTGACTTTAAAAAGAACAGAAATGGTAGGAGAGGTGAAACAGATAAATGAAAGAGAAAGAAACAGAACGAGGGGAAGGAGGCAGGATGGACAGACGATGTAGAAAAAAATCTATGTGGGGAGGAAGAAGAGCCTGGAGAAAATAAAATAAAGGAGAAGCAGAAGGTGGTGGAACGGGAGAAGGGTGAGAGGGTGAGAGTGCTGTGTCACTGCAGCAAGTGGAGAAAAACGAGGGCCAAAATTACAAAAGTTACAAAACTGTCTTCCTCCCTGAACTCCTTCACTGGCATTCTCTGAATCTTTCACTTGCGTTCTATCTCTCTCTGCTGTCCAACCAGCCAATCCAGAGGTGAAAGAAGCAGAACAGTTTGAGCCCCTTTCTGCAGTACACCTTCTCCGGCCGCTCTGCCAGGCCTGCAGACACACAAGTGCCAGCAGTACCCAAGGACATACAAAGGAATAGCATTCCAGTTGCCCAAAAGAGTCATTGCCATGGAAGGCTCGGAAAAGGTGTGGTGCCGAGGAGATAAACCGTAGTTAAAATGAGAACAGAAAAGGACATGAGACACAAACCCAGAAGGAAACAAAGAGACAGAGAGAGAAACTTGTGAGACCTAATATAGCCCTTAAACCTAGCTAAAAATGACATCACAAAACAACATCACAAAAGATTCAAGGTCACAGGCTTTCATTTATGGTGGATTCATTTTGTTCCAGATGTAATTCTTGATTCTTGAGGATGGTGAGTAAATCAAACGATCCCTTCAGTGACATTATGTGACGAGCGGAGGCAAAGCAGGATGCGGGGATGAGCCATGTCTAACACAACAAACGTTTTATTTGACACAAAGACGACAACGTGGTTAGCGAACTAACCTGGTTAAAATATCGACACACCTATACGTAGACACACACATATTCATATACACTAACAACACACAATAAGGAGCAGGTGTAAAACACAGGGAGGAGGTGGCCATACAGACGTTTGGGGGAAGGGGCCATACTGTTACACATTAAAAGAATCTCCATCTTCTCTGTAGAACTTAATGTTTTGGAGTTTTTTTTATGTTTTTTTTCCACAAAACTATTAGCCTAATTGTCATATCTGAACAATCCTTTTTTTAGGAATGATCACGTCTGTGTAATTCTACCTTGAGGCATGCAATCTCTTTATTTACATCAACATTCCAACAACCTGCAAACATCAAGGTGCAATCCTTCAAAGTCAGAACAAAGCAAAACATGAGTGTTTCCAGTAGCACTGCCTAGCGCAGGCTCATAAAATATCTTGTGAAGACACAGAAAGCTGCTGTAAACAGGGCTGATACAAAGCTCTCTAATTCCCTCCCAAGGCATTCCTTGAAAGGACGAGAGTCCTGGCCTGGAGCCCCCGATGTAATGCGGCCAGCTTCGGTCCTGAGCCCAGCAAAATCCTCCCTCCGATGGCATCTCGGGCTTGGTAGGGATACAGAGCGTTCGCATGAGGTGATGTTTGTGACACAACGAGACTGGGTTGGAGGAGAATCAATAGCTCATACTTTTCTGAAATTGAGTTTTTAGGAATGGAGGAATTCCTCGTACGAGAACAGAATATGAAATTGGCCTTTGGCCAAGTTGTGGCGAGCAGTGCAATCAATTGCAGCCCTCGCACCAATTACTGGGCTTAGCTCTCTGTCCCCAACACACAGCAGTCCCTGGAGAGAAGAGTGAGAGAGGGTTTTGTTCTCTGGGACAAGAGGATTTTTCCTCTCCTCTGCTGGGTGCTTTTGTAATTTGGTACAAAAATTGATTTTTCTTTTAGAATGAGTCATTTCGATTTTTTTAATTTATTTTTTTTGTATTTGTTCTAGGGAAATAAATGTTTTCATTGACATTTTATTGTGTGTTGCGCTGCGATGTTTCTCTTCCCCTTTGGTGGGTTATGCTAAACCAGTGTAGTCTTTTACTTGTGTGCCAGTGTGTTGTCTTCATTCGTTATGGCCTGGACTGTCACGACAAAGGTAATGTGCAGTTCCAGGCATCACTAGGTCCTTATCCACTAACACACACAAACATATCTGTTCCACACTTCAGATATCACTGACATTTTTCTGAATTTAGTGCACACAAAACACCATATCAAGAGCTACTCCAAATCTCCAGTCTGAGAATATATCTGCATTACTAATGATCCTTATTCACAAATTGCTTAGTTGATGCTATGGTAAGTGCATAGAAGGGTGTGTCTTGAGGAACAGGCCATGCCTAGATAAAGTTCTTACAAGAACATCGACCATTTCAGGAAATGTCCCAAATGCCAGGCTCATGCAACATATTTCATGCAACAGGCTCACAGAACATATTTCAAAATTTTGTACCAAATTGAAATGCCCCAAAAGCAGTTTCAACCATGTCTGCAGTGCTTTGCTCCCAGATCATTATGTTACGAGGTCCAGAAACATCCTAAGTCAAGGCCAAGGGACGGAGGTGGAGGATGGCAGTGCGTGTGGAATGAATGGGGTGATGACAGCAAGACAGCTCAGCAGACCTACCTCTGTCATCAGCTCACTGTAAGCGACAGAACCAGCCTGTTTCTCAGTCGGAGCTCAGGCGGAGATAGCAGTAATGAACAGTGGTATGTTTGCTATTGGGGGAAACTTATTCATGAATACAGTCTGCATGCATTTTGTTATTGCTATTCTTTGGATTTTTTTTTTTTAACTGGTTTGAATAATGCACGGTAATAAGAGGAGGAATAAATCCTTGTGAGTTTTTGTTCAGCACCACTGGGTAAAGGTGCAGACGGAACCCACACCTCAGCTTGGCAGGGTGGGCCTGATATGGAGAGGAGTGGGTCATGCAGGAAGAGGGGATGGGACCATGCAGAAAGAGGGGGCCGTATACCTCAGCCTGGCAGGGTGGGCACAGGTAAGAAGGGGGCTTGGCCTGGCAGGAGATGGAGCAGGACCAGGGGGAGGATGGGTATCACAGAGACTGGGGAAAAGTGGGCCCAGGCAGCAAAAGTCATGTGTATTTATATGACATTTTTCTTGGGCTGTTCACAATATTTAAGGTGAAATATATATATGACAGATTGACCTGCATGTGCAAAAGAACAATGCTAACCTAAAGCTAATGCTCATGTTAATCTGCAGTGGAAGCTAGCTGCAAACTCAAACACACCATTAAATATCCCAATTATTGTTGTACATTTCCTGTTGTAATCTACCTGTTTTTTGCATTGTTGTAAGTCCCAGCTTTCGACTGTGTTTCTTGGTTTCGCTTTGGTCTTCAATTAATTCGTGTTTGTTCTGCACACGTGATGAAGCTAATATCTAAAGCTAGCAAAAATCTAGGTAAACTAAAAAATAAAGAAATAAATAAAAAACATAGTTCCTTACATTCCTTTGCTATTCTGCTAAACACATCATTACATGGAAACACTACTGCCTTGTTTTTCTTTTTCTGTCAGAGGACGAGATACATGCAAACGCAACATCGCTGTTTTACAATATCCTATAGAACAACAGGAAACACATTTGCTGTTCGATCGTGAATAAATCAGCACACATGACTAGGAGGCCTTGTAGAAAGAGAACGGCATAAAAACTGGGCAGGATTTTCATTAAGACAGGATCACGAAAGTCAGAAATTGGGCGCTCTACTCTAAACAATACCCCTGCCCCCAGGCTGGCGAAACTATTGGAGTAATACATGAGCGCTAAGCCTCTTTGAACAAGAGTTTTGCTGTACACACTGGAAAACTGGTTCTGAAAACTGGTCATTTTTAAGAAAATGTCTGCACAAACAGCCTGGAGACTTAATTCAAGCAATCAAAGAGTTCATGAATTGGAGAATAAGATTCATGACAATTAGAGTTAGGAAAGTGAACAAGGGCACAACCCATATGCCTTCCAGTGAAGATGAAATTGAAGAACTCTGCGAGTTCCCTGCTACAGAATGAACCTCATTGGTTGGCGAGCTGACACTCTACCAGAGAATTTGTAGATAATAAACTGGCTGTTCTCATTCTCCTCTCTAAATTCTGTGGTAGTTACCACCAAACAAAACCTTTGTGTCATAACTGGCTATGACTCAAGCATCATTTTGCCAATCAATAAGCACTCAGTAGAAGAAATGCTAACGTTCACATCCCAAAATCCATTTGCTATAGAAAAATGAAACATAAAGGGAAGATTTCATTGCTGTTTTTAGTTTAATACATACTTATACTTCCCAAATAAACAAAGGAAGAAGCAAAGTTTATTTTTGGCCAAGTCCTGGCCAAGTTCATTTTAAGCCAGTTAGCTCCATTCAATTCCATTCATTGAGGACTCGCTTGCTGGCACCCTCTGGGGTTTTACAGTAATTTTTTGATAACAGGAGGAGTAGGAAGTGGCCAGACTCATTATAAACCAGCTCTGGTCTAGTTCTCTCAGAGTGAGTCCCAACTAACCTGGGATGTCTGCATTCCCAGAAGACCAAATAGCAAGTAAAAGGGAGAGAGGAAAGAAGAAACCAGGATAGAATTTTGGATTTACTATTGAAATTATAATTTTCTTGAATTTTCCCCAATCTAATCAATCATTTGTGCAAATCAAGCAATTGTTTTAAAGCACTATAATGTGTAATCCTGCTGGATGATTTTCTGATATTAGAACCCAGCTAGGGAACTCAAAATGAACAATAGAAACAAAGCAAAAACACCAAGTATAAATCACAAGCTAACGAATACAGAGACTAAATCAATAACTAGCACTGCTTGGCTCTGGGTAACTACTTGGGGAACACCTCCAGTAATACAACCCCAACTCTGACCTGTCAAACCAGCAGGTAACCCACAGAGGTAGTAGGTAGCTAAGGTAAAGGAAAGCTAAAACTTGGCTTTCTCAACCAACAGGGTACTGGCTAGATAGAGGAGAGAACTCTGGTGAGAAGCTGAAGAAGCAGTAGAGACACTTGAGGGGAAAGAGAAAAAAGACCACAGGGGAGCCTATAAGCTACTCATACATAGCCATGAAAACAGGTGTGGCTAATTCTACCTAATTCTTTTGGAGCAGCCCTGTGGCTCCCTCTGGTGGCCAAATGTGGCCTAGCAGATGGGCTAGCCATAGGCTGGGCCCTCAAATCATTAAAACCAGGTTTTAACTAAAAGCTAAAGCTAAAGGTTATTTTCTAACCTAACTTACATTATGTATTTAACCACTGTTTGACCAAAGGTGTTTAAAGCCTTTAGTAGTTATCTGGAAATTCAGCTTCCTTTATTCATTTAGTTTATTTAGTCAAGAACACAAAGTTCAGACATTCAATAAAGCTTACTTATATTACGTTGCCACTGTTGGGACCCTGAGCAACCCTAAATTGCTCAGATTGTATTCAGTCATATTTGTAAGCTGCTTTGAATAAAAGCATCAGCTAAACGCCATAAATGTAAATTTAAAAAATAAACCAATAATCGTGACCACTGCATTGTTCACATTTTGTTTTGCATTAATTTTTCGTAGCTGCAGAACAATTTAAGGTGGAAAATTCGAATAACGCAATCTCTAGAGGTACTTAATTTAATCTTCAGAAAATAAAATATTACATGTAATTTTACACTGCAGCGAAGCGAAATGCTTGTTCCGCTCCCTGTTGGCTGCAAGAAAGTGATTCTGTAAACAGCAAGACAATTCTAAAAACTACTGAAACCCCAGTCTACAAATGTACCTGGTCTATCCAGTCACACACGTGTTAACATCAGAGGTGGTTAGAGTAGCCAAAAATTGTACTCAAGTAAAAGTACTGTTACTTTAAAATAATAATTTATTTTAAATTAAATTAAAAGTAAAAGTTTAAAATTAAAAGTAAATGTAAGAAAGTATATGTTAAAAAGAGTACTCAAGTAGTTCTTTTTATTCTGAATTTAAATGTTTTAAAATTAATTTAAAGAGTTTTCTCTCAGGCATAGTATTAAAGTGAATTTTACATGAAGTACATGTTACTTATTCATAAATATTATTAAACCTACTTATTACACTTGTACTATGTACAATATTGAATATCCCTTTACAAATAGTTTACCAATATAGAGAAGCTTCACTTTCCTTGGTACCGATTTTCCACTGGCCACTAGGTTGTAAACTATTGGTCCTATCCAAGTCCTATGCAGATAAATGAACTTCGCTAGATTATATAGAGAAATTCTAAAAACATATTTTTTTCATCGTGCAAAAAATACTTTATAAAATGCTTTACACTTACTTTTCGTTAAGTTTAAATTGCAATTAGGCGACCGATCAGTCAGACCGGCTGGCCAGCTAGTTAGATATCCTACATCGCCTAGCCAAGAACTGAAAGAAATATCAATATATAAAATAAATTACAAACCTTAATTTTATAACATTGAAACCTTTATAATCTTAAATTATAATCTCAATATGGGGCATGTATTCTTGCACGTCTTGAATTCAGTTCAACTGTTACATTTATTTTTCTTCTGCTTGTAGTTTATAGCTACGTAGCTAGCTAGCAATTATTTTCTTAGAATACCATTTAAATCGGACAACACTTTACTTTCATATTAATGAGAGAGCATTATGATAGAGCACCAATTTCACACACAGATATGTGATCCTTAAAATAAACGCTATATTTTGAGCTACTTTTCATAAATACCAAGAATCCCACGCTGGAAAACGTACCTATTCACTGTCCATCGTGTCAATGCGGCGGTGCTCAGTAATCATCTTTAGGGATTTCATTAACCCTCCCAAGGAATTTGACAGATTGCGGCGAAACGTACAAAATGTTAAAATTATTTTTAAAATGTAATGTGTGGAACGTTACAGTAAAACTGACTGAAAGTCAGATCATGCGTACAAGACAGACTGTATTTCAAGAATTTAGTGGAGTGATCCGATAACAATTTGATTTGCTTTATAAAGCTTCAAAAAGTGATCTCTAATGAACTGAATAGACATTTTACAGGATGTTGCCATGCTATTATTCCAAATTCCTACAGTACAAATGACTGAAATTCATAGAACAGGTACATAAGCTATATTTCAACAATTTAGTGAAGTGATTTGATAACAATTTGATTTTTGTATTTTATAGAGTTTCAAGTAGTGATATTTAGTGAACTGAACAGATATTTAAGTGTTTTGCCATCATATTACTCCAAATTCCTACACTAAAAACACAGGAAAGTCATACAATGGGTACATGATAAAATGCATTTCCCGAATATAGTAGAGTGATCTAAAACAATTTGATGAATTTATTTTATAAAGTCTTAAATATTGGATATATGGAACAGAATAGACATTTAATGATTTTGCTACCCAATTACTCCAAATTCCTAGAGAGAAAAAGTCTGGGAATGATGCCGTGGGTACAGAAGTGAGTGCACTTCAAGAATCTACTGAAGTGATCTGAAAGAATTTGATTGTTCTATTTTATAGTGTTGATATAGTGAACTGAATAGACTTTCAAGAGGATTTTGCCATCCTATTATTCCAAATTCCTACAGTAAAAATGACTGAGAGTCATACCATGGGTACATGAGAAAGTGTCTTTCATGAATCTAGTGGAGTGATCTGACAAAAATTTGATTTGTTTATTTCCGACAGCTTCAAATATTGCATTTATGGAACCGAGAAGATATTTGCCATCCCAATATTCCAAATTCCCTCAAGAAAAGCACTTCAACGTCATTTTGTGAATATGCTGGAAAGTGTTCTCGAAATATAGAGGAGTGTATTTATAACAATTTGATTTGTGTATTTTATGCTATTTTAAAAATATACTCTAGTGAGTGGATTATCCATTTGCACGAAATTGCATTTCTCAACCTTCTCACAGTAAAAACACAAGGAAACCTCATGAGTATATAAGAAATTGATCTTTAGAAATGTAGTGGATTTAACTGAAAAGTAATATATTTTAACTAGGAAGGTTTGAATTTCCAATATATGTAAGACTTTTTTCATCTACATATGTTTTAACACATTTTCCTTTTATGCATTAGACCTCAGTGAGATATGTTTAATCAAGCTGAAGAACACATTTCTTTTAGCGTTTCGATGTCTGCACTAAAAAAGCGATAAACATTCTCCCTACGTCGTTTCACAAACTGGCTACCGTAACACAAAATATAGGCGCGCACCTAAGCCGTCAGTATAGATTGCGCGACCGAGCTTTTGCTAAGTGCACATGGCTTGACCGCGTTTATATATAACGGAGTATAAACTACATTTTTGACCTCGCAAGTATACTCGAGCAAGAGTATAAAGTACCCTCTTTCAAAACTCTTAAAAGTACAATTTATTCCAAAAGGTACTTAGGTAAATGTAACGGAGCAAATGAAGCGCGTTACTTACCCACCCATCATATGTAAAATGTAAAATTTATTTTTAAATGCTAAATGTATAATTTAATTTGAAAAATATAAAACAAAATGCAAAATAGACCGGAAGATTAAATCATGTTACGTTTAAACTTTCGTTTAGTAGAACACAACAGCTTCTATTTTTTATTCATTTTTTCTGTGGCACATTCCACATTTCATTTTCTCAAATTAGAGAAATTCCGTGTGAATGAATTGCTGCCCCTCCAGCGTTGGAGTGGCATATTAGAATATTTCCTAAATTACAGTTCATGGAAGTTGATAAAAATAAAGTTTGGTTTTACAGGTTTATTCCATTTTTATCACGTTACATAGGATTTATCAATCACGCGTTAATGTTTATATAATTAGACTATGTCATCTATTATCTAAGGAGCGTACAATATGAAACCCCTCCAGTGAAGCGTTGTTTTCCTACTTTAATATTTACTGATAATTACTATACTGATAATTACTTTACTGGTCATTAGTTTACTGACCTTTACCTTATGAATTGTGTTCGAGGAGGTTGGTGGCCACGTCGTCTAAGCAACGGACTGCTGTAGGAAACGGCTGACGGTGTTTTGATTTTAAGGAATGGCGCCATCTAGCGTAACTCGTTCACATTTGTAGTTCTTGCTTGCCTGCTCAATTTGTTGATATCGAAATAAAATTAAAATTCCATTAAACATTGTACAGAGACTGTTGCCGGGAGGGGATGGTAGACAAGATTGAAGTCAAATGACAATTAACTAGGCTAATTTAAGATTTACCCATGTTTTTAAAGATGGTGCCCACACTAAATGTGTCACCACACTGGAGCAAGAAATGAAACTATTGGATGCACCAGCGTGGAAAATTCTACGTTGCAGTCCAGGCCCACAGATGCCCAGAAGTTTTCCTGGCTCTCACTGTTCTCGTGAAGTAACCCCATCTTCCCCCAATCTGTTTATGCACTTCATGTTTATACTTGGAGAGCTACGAACAGAAGAACATATCCAAGAGCAACTGAAAGTTGTAGGCACAAACAACAAATGTCTGAAATTAAGCCGTAACAGCACTGACTGTTTCATTGTATGTTGGGGGGCTACTGAAGGTATGGAGTTCCTTTTTTATTTTTTAAATGGACTCCACTGAAACACCTCAGGTTTCCTCAGGTTGCAGAGTCCAAATCCCTGAGCAGCGTGCTGATGCCACTTCTTCTTCTTCCTGATAGTTCTACTTATAGCTAAATTATACTAAAGTATACCAACCATTAGCAAACCTTTGTTTATGTCATGACCAGTAAAGTATCAGTGAGATACACTACTACACATTATGTGAAAGAAACCTGTTTGAGACAGTCAAAAGAATATTTCAGGATGTGAACTAACAAATTAAATGTCAATATTTAATATTTATTATCAGATGAATTCAATATTTATCAAATAAATTACATTACACCATCAGTGCAATCGTGAAGTTCCACGCATAAATACACACACTTTAAAACAGAGGTTCTCATGTGCATGTACATTTGCTCTCTGTCTGGCTAACTGAGAGTAGGTAGAGAGCTATAGATGATAATTTGTTTATTTTATGAGGTATGCAACATGTTCAGACCAAGAATAAGAATCTGGATTCTGTTACTAAGGGCATGTTTTGGTCTGTAAGGGCCATCTTAGAAGTCTGGCCTGTCCTTCTTTAGTTTCGAGTAGTCTGTGTTAATGGCGAAAAGCTGGAGGGAGGAAAATACAAAAGAACATAAGCTCATCTCATTAAATCATTAAGGCCAGATTTACATCTGCCATTTGAGAATCAGATCAGAATAAACCAAATGTTAAAACAGGGAAGACCTTTAATTACACTGTAACACTCCCACCCACCCCTCAGCTTGGAATGGTCCATTTCTAAGTATAACTCTGATTCCAGATCTGCTCCTAATCTGGTGTAATTTAGATTTTCAGGCCTTGACCCACTGCATGTTTCGTACATTAAGTGAATGAGGTTGTCGTAACAGTTTTCCCCACCTTGTACTGGTCGTTAGGTCCTAGTTTGTTCCACGGTTCTGGGTTGTTTGTGCGATCCCACCTGAAATGCACATCACACAGTTGAAACCAAGCAACGTGAAAAGTCACACGATATCCATCGCTAACCTCTGACGGAGTGAGAACTCACGAGCAGTCTGGGTTCTTGAGAGCTGCCCTGCCGAGACTCAGAACACACAAGGTCGCTCCGCCACCGATAAACACAAACAGAGGGATCAGCTAAAGACAGACAGAGAGAGAGAGAGAGAGAGAGAGAGAGAGAAACCAAGCAAAAAAGAATAAGTTCAATTACACATTAGGTTGAACTACATGCGTGTTAGTGTTATTTAACTTGAGAAGTTGATTGATTACAGTAAGATTGTAGATTTTTCATCACCATTCGTGATAGCAGCCTGCTAGGAATCAATGTATAGCAATTAGGCTTTAACGCAGGCTTAAGGACAGGTTGGAAACATGGCCAAACTTTGCCATGGCAACAATGTTTTGTTTTGTTTTGTCATTTAGGTAGCCCGTATGAGATAGCCTTAAAACGACACACCTGCCGGCAGCAAAAATTGCTCGGTGTTCTTCGCACTGTAGCTATACCAACAGTTCCCGGGAGACGCCTGTGTACGCGCAGCACCGGTTTATTTATACACCACGTGACCTCAAGGAATTATCGGTCAAGCATTCTAGAGTTGGCCCTGTGGTCCAGAGAGGCTGCGCACACACGCAGCTCAAAATTCTTATGATGTCCGTCGAATAATTCTGAACATAAAGCGATCACGGGACGTTTTTTTTAAGATGTCAAAGGACGTGACTAAATAAAGAACGGCCGACCCTTCTCCATATACTGCAATGTCCTTGGGCTTGGAATTTACAATAGCCCGTTATAAAGGTTACCGTGGCATCAGCAACGCCCGTCATAAAGGTTACCGTGGCATCAGCAACGCACGTCATAAAGGTTACCGTGGCATCAGCAACTATTAACGTCACTTCAGTAGACTATAGGAACGTGCGCGTATGACCTCTGTTCATGGCTGACAGCCACCTCTTTCGCATTTAAACGTGCGCTGATATGGATGCAATACCTGTAAAATGCCGATAAGCGTTTAATATTAGATTGTTGGTGGTGTACATTCGCATTGCAGCTTTTCCAATATACGTACAAATCGCGAGAGAAAAACTGGGACTGCGAAATTATTTCACAACCTGAATGTAAGATCTGTCAATGAATTTAAAGAATCTCATATGAAAATTACATGGTGTGATTATAAATCCACTCGGTAACCCTCAATGTCATTCAGATTAAGCGAAATTACTAAAAAAAAAAAAAACACAGCCTACTTACAGCTGGATGATTTCTGAGTTGTTTTGCCACTAGGTTCAGCATCCTTCCTGGCTTTCTATTCAAATAATAAACTTATTGATTTGATGATTCGGTGCTGCGATGAGTCGGTGCCCTGTAGAAGAGTCCCTGCTACCTCAGCGTAAAAACCCAGCCCGTTACAATACCGTCCAATCCAACAACAGAACTGAAACAACGCTAGGCGCTGGAAAAGTATAGGATACCAGAGGTGTTCCTGGTACTAGAATAAGAGTCATGAGGAAATAAGGGATAATCGCTGCGAAGTATTTCGTTTTCCCCAATATGGCAATAATGGTGAAATACTGGAAAGGAGTACGCTTACTACTTGTATATGACGCATAACTTGTGACCGGAATTACGAAGACTTCTTGTGTCTTTTGATGCCTATAAACGTTGGTGTTTGTTAAAGCACACACAAGGACAATTAACAGACAGGACATTCATGTGTTTTAAGGTAATTTATCAATTCACTAATACAAACAAAAATATTTTAGGTTACTTCTGAACATTCTTTTATAGCAAGCAACTTGCACTTACTTTCGATTAAAACAAATGTGTTGTAAATAAGTTAGAATAATAACATAACGGTCCCAAATAGACACAAGTTCTGCAAAAAAAGAAATAAAATACCGAGACGTACAAACTGAACAGAAGGAGATTGCTCTCCACTGTAATAAACAAACAATCTTAAGTGCAAGATGCTGTAATATGCCGTGAACATGAATGACTCACGTTGTGTAGCTTATGTGGCAAAAAGCCAACTCCAACAACCAAACTATCAGTATTTACGCCTCTAATAACTATGTTCAAATACATATACAGGTGTGAATATCAAAATACTTTGCCTACTCAAAGTACACTGTGCAAACATTCATTTAACTAGAAAACTAATATATGCCATTCTCTCCTTTTCAAATGTCAAAGAAATGTCAGAATAACAAAAATATTCAGTACCTCATCAATGGTCACCCTAAGTAGCCTTCTAAACCATACACTTCAATCCCGTTAATATACCTTTTCAAAAAAATAATGTTTGAAACACACATTTGGGACATTAACAGCAAGGGAGTAAGTGTAGTCTGAGAGGTCTGGAGGGTGAGGTGACCCTTTTTCTACATTCACCTGCTTCACTCTATTGTGCCCATACTGAAACGCATTAACAGAAGTCAAAATAAAAGCTTAGAGACACATCTACTAATCACAAATTACGGACTCATTTGTATTCATTGGTCAATAAAATATATATATATATATATATATATACACACACATATATACATATACATATATACATATATACACACACACATATAAAATGTGTATATGTATGTGTGTGTGTGTATATATATATATATATATATATATATATATATATATATAAATAAATAAATATACACACATACATATATATATATACATATACACACACTATTATATATTACACACACATACATATGTACATACATACATATATATATATATTTTAATAAAAATAAAGAAAGAAAACTCTTCTCTAAATATATAACACTCTCTCGTGCACTTATAATTAAACACTATAAATAGTGCCTTACCCAGTGATAATTCATTAAGTTATGTGACTTTTACCTTGTATGTTGAGTTGTAGACCATTTCAGCCATGCTGAAGTTACAGTAGAGGCTGTTCTATGCAGCCCTGATCTAAGAACTGAAGCAGACATTCACTGTTTCTAAGGGGTTGACTCTTACCATTATGGGAAAGCCAACCAATTCTAATCAATCTTTAATTACCATCATCTGTGACCTTGTCTTTTCAAATCATAAAAATGTAAAGCAAAATGTGCCTGGTGCACAATGAGCAGGTGTCAAACACTGGGGCAGGGTGAAAGACTGCACACCCCCTCTGAATGCACTGGGGCTGGGTGAAAGACTGCACACCCCCTCTGAATGCACTGTGGCTGGGTGAAAGACTGCACACCCTCTCTGAGTTTTAATCTCCGCTTCATTGTTTTTACTGCAGTCTGCTTAGGGTTTGATAGTTTAGGATTTGATAATCAGAGGTTTACAGACATCTGGTCAGTGATGCTTTAAAATAAAAATAATAATAATAATAATAATAATAATAATAATAATAATATCACACACACACACATGCACGAACACACTACATCTCAAGAGAATATTTGTCGTCATTGTAAAGAGCAAGAGCAGGAGCATTTAGAAATGCACTGCTTTAGCCTACACAGCTTTTATACACAGGAGAAAAGACGACCAAGGGTTAAAAAAAATGCCAGAAGGCTAGTGCAGCATTTCACAGGGTGGAGAATTCTAAGAGTGTGGAAAAAGACAGTGGGTCTCATCGTACTGGCTGCTGGTTTCAGACATCCTAAGTACCCGGTGGTCATTAATACTCCAAGACTGGTGGGGTCTGGCGTGCTCCAGCCTGTCCCGCCCAACAGGACACTGGAGACACTGACAGGCTCCGGAAGAGGAAGTCCACCGAAGGCAGGAGGGGCTTCAGCAGATTGACAGGACAGAAGGCAGAACCTCCATGAGGGGTGAAGTTTACCTTATTTGGATCAGGGCAGTAAGTGAGATACGCCTGATCTTTGCACAGAGCACTGGAGGTCAGAAACATAATTCAATACTTCAGAAAACTATTAAATACTGCTTACAGTTAAAAAAAACAAAAAAACAACAACAACGCAATTATCTGTGAAGTAGCAGATGTTCAGTTGGTCATAAGAGTGTGTTGGACTAGACCACATCTGCCCCAGTGTGTTAATTCATGATCTCTTGATTGCACCATTAGCCATTTGGAACAGTTAAGTATGTACACGTTTTTGTGTGTGTGTGTGTGTGTGTGCGCGCGCAAGAATATGCAAGTGTGTGTTCGTATGCAAGAGTATGCATGTATGCACAAGTGTGCGTGAGTGTTTGTATACACACTCGTGCATGTTTACGTAAACATGTGCTAGCACACTCACGTGTTCTCCTCACACACAGGCACTCTCTCACAGCCCTCCGGTGGCTCCCTCTGGAAGCAGTAGCTCTTGTTTGGACGCGGAGAAGATGCCATGGGTGACGGCAGGGGTGAGGGACAAGAAGATGCACCAGCGCCCGGCTGATCTGCACAGGGCCACGGCACAAACGTCACAGCACAAACACGCAGGAGTGCACTCATCTGCCCCTCCCGCCAGTCTCAAAGGGGCAGGCCTACCACACTACAGAAGCCACGCCTCTCGTGAACAGTTCATGTGCATAAGCATTTTTCTACAGTAATGCCACCTGTTCTGATGTTCTTAGTTCTGTATCTGTTACTCATTTGTTCTGCTGTATTCTGCACGCCATACAATATTATTTGGACACCGTTACTTTTATATATTTTTCTATTCTTTATATACTTGAATACATGTATTATGTGACTGTATATATGCATGTAAGATTTAAGCAATGGATCTTGGTGATTGCACTTTCTGCTGTGAATTGAGAACTACTGCGTAACTAAAGATAAACTCCTTGTATGTGTGAATAAAGCCTGACTCTGGGGAACGAGAGGCGTTTACCAGTGTCCAGGTCATGCAGGCACTGTGGAGAGGCGCATGGAGACAAGGATGAGGATGGGTGCGTGAAGGAGAGGGCCTCGCTCTGGACGCTGCCTCTGGAGCTCAGAGTGGGAACAGGAGCTCGGTGGCCATCAGGCACCTCCAGCAGCTTGGAGAAGAAACACTCCCTTTAACTACAATAACATGGTGACACAGCGACACCTTTGGGGGCTTGACCAATGTATCATTTTCTTCAATGAA